>NC_071124.1:4545000-4745000 GCF_024256425.1 Clarias gariepinus | reverse complement strand
GTTCTTTTTAATGTCTCTTTCCGTGTTTAATGCGAGCTCATACTGTATGTGCAGAATATGTGACAGAATAAAGGAAGCCACGGCTACAAGTTATTGCGTCAAATGGCGACTAAAAAGGAAATTCTGAAGGACGGGTCCAATGAGTCATTCAAGCCATTTAAAAAAAATATTTCATAGATAAAATAGTTTCAAACTGGAAAATGTAAAACTTCGCTTGTCATTTGTCGCTAACCACATTTGCTTAAAATTGCACAACTAATTCCAAAAATGTCACACATCAATATTGCATAGAGCATCCACCATATGTCCCAAACAATCACTGTAGTAACTTTACTATAATAACCTGTGATTTGAAGCCGACATTACAGTTATCTATCTATCTATCTATCTATCTATCTATCTATCTATCTATCATTAACTTTTTTCATAAAGAACTTGTTACTCATTCATGACATGTACTATGTTTTATATCAAGTAAAGTTAATGCTCATGTTTTAGAGAACTGACCTACAGCGGAGGCGTACAGTAATGACAGGGACACTGTAAATGTGAATAATCAGAACTGTCATCGTGCAGTAACCGGATGATGGACGTAAAGGTAGCTGATCCTCATCGGCTTAATGTTCTTAATGCTTCTTGGAAGTGCAGAGGAGGAGAGGTGGAAACCCTCACGCTGCCTCGCTCTGACTCGGCCTCACCGTCCCTTCACCTTTTAATCTCAGTCAGGCATCTGATTTCACACACGTTACATTACATTACAGACACACTGATAAGCTGCAAATAATAAATGTGTTATTATTATTATTATTATTATTATTGTTATTAACTAACAACAATAACAACAACAATAATAATAATGTAAAAATAAACTTTCTTCTGTATTTATCTATTTCACGCACTAATAAGTATATATTATTCTTATTTATATCTTTTTGGTGCTTCATATGTATTGTTTATTATGATAATTATTATAATTATTATTATCAATACTACTACTACTACTAATAATAATAATAATAACCAATAGTTCTTTTTTTGTTGTTGTTGTCACGAATAAGTCAATATTATGCTTGTTTATATGTTTATTGGGTTCTATATGTATTTACTGGGTATTGTGCTCATTTATTATTATTATTACTATTATTATTATTATTATTAGTAGTAGTAGTAGTATTAGTGGTGGTGGTGGTAGTACTAGTAAAAGTTTACCCATTCATTAATTCATTTATGTAAGTTATGTTTATTTATTTTTAAACATAACATTAAAAAATGTTTATTAATTTATTCCATTCCATATTCATGTATTTGACTTGATTTAACAGTTTAATAATTTAACCTCTTGTTTCCTGTTAGAAGGTCTGTATGTACAGGTGCAGCATAATTTTTTTAAAACCCATTGATTATTACAGTATATTGTGTCATGTATTAAAAAGATAAAGGATATTATGATAGTTGTGAATGTTTTAACACATCAACTGGGTTGCCAGATTTGTCCATGGTTAAACATTTTTCCTAACATACATTTATAGAAGCCATGAAATATAATCACATATTTCATATAAAACTTTAAAAAAAAAAAAAACCTCATAAGTCAGGGAACATGGAGCAGTTCTGAAGGACTTGGCAACAATTTATATGCTTTTTTTATTATTTTATGTCTACATTGGATGATTTATGAAGGAAAACACAGAGCTATATCTGTGATGTTGGGTTTATAATTTAGGCAGTGGATTTTAATATCAATTTCCAAAAAGTAAAAAAGGAATACCAGACAAAACCAAAGCAAAGCACTCAGCCTTGGTGTTTGGAAGATGCCGTGCAGCTCCACAGGGATCAGTGTGTTGCATAACGAGCTAAAAAAAGAATACAAATTACCCAGTCCAGGCCTTGGCATGGGTGCAGCTTGTCCACATCAGGCCTACTGTCTTACACACACACACACACACACACACACACAGACAGATGAAATGAAGGCATTCTTGTGTACATAGACTGGAGTTATATGTGTGAGATCACTGCTTCAGCTCAGGTTTTTTTATGCGTTCGATCACTGATTAGAGCAAACGTGATGCATCTTTCTAAGAACTGAGAGCAGAAGCACAGCGTTCAGACATGATGCTACTTAAGCTCATTAAAATTCCCCGAGATGTACGTTGAGCTCCTCAAGCTGTGACACTGTATATGCTGTAGATGTGACACAGGAGCTCTGATCTTATCTTCAGCGGTGAGCTCAGGGCAGGACATAAGATGACTGAACTGGTTTTCGAGGCACTCATATAGCAGAGTCGGATGATTGTGCTTGGATACGTGAGCAGTGGAATAAAGTTATCAACCCTGTGTATCACTGGGTTGGGAATTGTGGTGGTGGAGAGGAAAAGGGTGTCCATCATGGACAATACCTCCCTGGCCATTCTGTCCATAATCACTCAATGTGATTAGAATAGCACTATTAACAAAATCCATTGTCTTATAGCAGCTTTAGAGAACCAGACTGCCTTTAGATTGCTAACGACTGCTTTGAATTGAGGTAGAAACCTTGAGAGGAATCAGACCACAAGAGGAAATGGAGCCTTTGCATTTTTATAAGCTTTTATACTTGTTGTACGAGCGGTGTTCATGTTAAACTGGGACTTTTGATGAAATGTCTCATGAATGAAGGCATACAACCAACTGATATTTACAGAAGATATCAAGCATGGTACGGTGATGAGATTCTTACCCGTAGTAATCATTTAAATGATGCAAACAATTTAATAGGAGTTGTACTTTCGAGAATTGCAGAAAAGTCTACTGCAGTAATTTTAATGAATATCACGCGCATAACGTTACAATCCCTAATTGTTAATGTATTCTGTTATTCTGCACAATCAAATGTCGCAGTTTTACTTGGGCACCTTTTTAGTGCCTTTATATTCAAAGTCATGTATATGTTTTCCTGTTCTGCAGGTAGTGTTAATAAATAACTAACATAAATTAACTTACAGGCACTTACTGTATAATTGGCTATCAGAGAAGGCATCTCTTCCACCAGGAAAGCTGTAGAGATCACAAGTACCATCCCTGAACTCTCTAGATTTCTACAGACTGCAAAAATTTATTTTTTCCCCACAAATGTTCACAAAGAAAAAAAATTGCAGTACATAATAATGTAAAGAAATCAAAAGTTAAGGATGAGGGTTGCAAAATTAATTGTCCCAGGGTATACCTCAATGGTATCAACCATCCAATGTACATGGAACTCAAAGCCTCCTTACAACACCCGGGCAACAATTGCTTCATGTTTTTCACAGAAGCCAGCTGAACATCATTGCTATTTATGTACATCCTTAGACAAAGAGTTCCTTTTTCTTTGTGGATGAGTTCTACTTAAATTCTTTGTTACAGGTCGATATGCCGAGCTGCATGATTGTATTGCTTTACATAGAAATGTCAACTGAGGTACTGTATAACATTCGCACTCAGCAGTATGTAAATCAAGAAATATGATCTTAATGTATCTTAAAGAGTACGTAATAGAAGAGGTTTCCAGACATTTTATGGAATTTTGTGGTGTGAAAACGTACAAGGGTGAGTCAAAAATGATCTTCTTTAGAATTGGCTGTAGAATTTATGCTAATTAACTTTTAGAAAAAACAAATACATTATTTTTTAACATTGTCTTCCTCATTGGAAATGTTTTAGGGTGAGGGACCAAAGAGGTGAACGTCTGATGAATCGAGATCAGGACTGTAGGGAGGATGCTTTAACACCTCAAAAATAAAAGTACAGTAAGGACAGAGTGTTGACAGTGTGGGCAGAAGTGTGCGGACGTTTGTCATCAACTGTGGACGTGGACGGGTGTTTGGCCCCATCTTGATGTTTACCACTTGTGCGACCTTCCTTGGTATTCTCTAACCACTCACACACATACTTCGTCATGACAAAACATTTTCTCTATACTGCGGAACCATGTAATCACAAATAAATGCTGATATTCTTACTTGCAAATCACAAGCAGGGCACCATAGTTACAAATGCACTCATGTAACACGTTCACACCGACACAGCAGTGCCTGGGGAGACAGTAGTCTGGAGTGGCAAGTGCTGATAATACAACAGAAGTTCACCAAACAGAATATAACTCGTGTGTGGATAGTTTTTGACTTACACTCGTATTTACAGTATTTTGTAATATTAATATTGTAATTCTGTAATATTTATGGAAAATTGCTCATGGATCCAGACTTGTAGGCAACCTGTACATTATTATAACATCCCTTCCAAATTTTTTGCTCTTTTTGGAATCAAAGCCTCCCTATCCTGAAACATTATAATTTCTGAGCCTATGATCAATATTAGCATTTTAAATAATTCTATACAAAAAGTAAAATAATCCCGCATTCAGACTTTTTCCACTTCCCACAAAAACATTTGCACTGCTCAAAAAAACTAGAGGTTTTAATATGGAAATTTTTGCAAATATCTATTTGAATGTGTTTGAGTTTATGTCTGTGCCAAAAAAAAAAAAAAAAAGCGTACTGAAAACAAAACCAATTTAAAAAAGAAAAAGCAGTGGACGTGATACAGCTTTCCATCAAAAAAAAAAGAAAGAAAGAATTAACATGATAATGAGCTTTAGACAATTAAAGCGAGGTGGTGTGTATGAATCAGAAGGCTTATTAAAATGATAAAAAACTGAGCGGCAGGTTTTGGCGAAAGACCGGATTGTGTGTATGCGTGCGCGCGCGTGTGTGTGTGTGTGTGTGTGTGCACTTTGTATTCAACTTCTTGTCTTTATGCCCATACAAAAGAATAATATTCATATATTTATTATTATTATTATTATTATTATTATTATATGATTACAAAATCACTGTCCTTTATGATTGACTGAAAAACAATCAAATGATATTTACATGACATTTTGAATCCATCAACATCATTTCAATGTTGTAAGGGACGTTCAGGTCAAACTGGGGTTTATGATGAACTTTCTGGCGTAAAATTGATTGACAATTAAAGAAGACTTTAAGCATGTTACTATGATAAGACTGTGGACTAGCGGCAGTAAAACACTTGAACCGTTTTAAAGAATGCCAAACGTCTGTGAATGACGATCCTGGCAGAGGTGGCAACACTCGTTTCTTTGAATATTCAGCGAATGGAACGTGTGATCTTTGAAAATCGATGGATAAATTGTCGCCAGCTTGTAGAAGAGACGCATCTGTCTGTTGGAACTGTACACATAATCATTAAACAACATGATGTGCACATTACAGGAACCCGGCTGGGAGTTATTGCTACGTCCCCCGTACAGTCCTGACCTTGCTCCAATAGATTTCCACATGTTTGGGCTATTGAAGGAGTTCCTGGGAAGCCAGATCCAGCATTTCAGAAATGAAGCAGGCAGTCTGATAATGTTTCCAGCATACTGAGACACTTTCTGCCTTTATGGTGTCCAAGCGCTAGTGAAACGCTGGGATAAGTGCATTAGTTTAGCAGGGGATTAAATAGAGAAATGAAGGGAGTTTTTAACTCTCATAACTGTGCTTTGTTATTTTGTGTAATTAAAAAGTCCCAGTTTGACTTGAACACCCATTGTAGTCAAAAAATATCCTCGAACATAATGAATAATCAATTTGCTTTGTAGAGATCTACGCAAATGTGAAGAGACATAACAGCTGTTTAATCAGGTATGTCATGTGAGGTCATGTGGTGCTGAGTGTGTGTATGTGTATGTGTGTGTGTGTAAGAGAAAGAGAGTCTGGCCCAGTGCCAGGGCATTCGAGGTAAAGCACCTCTTTTGCTGAGAGGTAATTGCAGCCCGGTAGCTTCTGATTGCCAGGATGTTGTCTCTGGGAACGCGTCCCAGCATTCTCAGCTCTCCAGGCCCTGATTACACATCAACTTATTGATTTGATGAGGCCAAGACGTTTGCTAATAATCGCTCTCATAGCGTCGCTTAATCTTTGTTTGTGATTAAAGCAGCAATCTGAGAAGCCTTTTTTTTTTAAGGCACTCATCTCATGCTATAATTCAGGTCAGTGTTATCCAGTAGGACGTCAGCCATTTTGTAAAACAACCAAAACAGAAACGCACACAACAAGACATGAAAGAAATGTGTTTAAGTGTTGTTTAATGTGCGGTCTCTGGGGTTTATTCATAACACACTGGAATAATGCATCTGTTTTTGTTCAGGAAAAATGTAAATATAGCCAGTTTAGCCTCTGCCTTTTTAAATCTGAGGTAATAATTATCTAGAAATATTTTGCCAGTTAATCCATTAATTAGCTATCAACATTATCTAAAATAACTTTTTCCCCCTGTGGAAGACTTTATTTAAGTGAATTTATGCTTTACATAAACATTTGTTATTATCCATGCTAATAACTAGCCACATATAAACATTTGCTAAGCAGATAATTAGCATTAAAAAGGGTCATCATAGCAAACCACAAGGACTCAAATTTAAGCAGTTGTCTAGCAAACCACATTCTATTTTATGATTTCTGGATCTTACTTATTGAAAATCCATGACCTTTAGCTATTTTGTGCTACAATTCATGTCCAGTTAGATTATTATTAATAAAATGTCAGCCATCACAAAAATGTACCCTAACAAGACGTGATTAAAGTATTGTGCATTTAAAGTACATTTACTTATAATACACTGCAAACAAATGTTCTTCTCTAGGGAAAAAATGTAAATGTAGCCACATCATGTACAACACTTATTTAGAGCTGCTAATTAACTAGAACTATCTTGCTGGTTAATGCATTAATGAGCTGCTACATTATCTGAAATAACCTTTGTCTCTGTTCAGGTCTTTATCTGAGTAAAAGGATGCTTTATGTGAAACCTAGTTTTGTTATTATCCATGCTAATCACTAGCCACAAATAAACAGTGTGTTAGTTGCTAAGCAGATAATTAGAGTTAAACCATCATAACTTACCAAAGTGACTCAGTTCGGGACAATATTTTGGCTAATGTCTCAAATCACATTCTCTTTCATAATTTCTGCTTGTCATATGCTTGGCAATTCACTTATGTGAGAAATCTTTTACTACAATTTATCTCTAAATGTTTATAGAGCACTCATTCTACATATTGTTAAATATCTTTCAATTCCTGGCTAGGTAATTTAATAATAAGCTAGCAATCTTACCTGAAGCAATTTTCTCAGTATCTTATCAATCATCTGTTATAGTAGATTTATAATATTTTCAACTCTATATCCCATTTTCTCTTCTTTTTTTTCATTCACTTGCTAAAATTTGGTACAATTCCATTAGTGTTATTAGTATAGACTTAGCCATTTTATTGGCAACAAAAATCTAACAGAGGAATGCAGAAAATCACCCTAGATTTATGTTATTATTATTATTATTATTATTATTATTATTATTATTATTATTATTATTATTAACCATATTAATATGATTTTATAGTTAATCATATTTACTAATAACCAAATTTACTGTCTGTGACTAAATTTACGCTCAAGATAAAACCGTATGTATGATAATGATGCTAATCGCGTGACTATTTTATGTTTGCTAAGCCTTGTTTTCTTGCTAGTCATGTAAGCTAATATTGTTATCTGAAACTAAAACATGTGTGTCTGTTATGATTTTATGTGAAGTGTGTAATTTTATGTTATTATTCATGAAAATCATGAATGTTTAGTAGCTAACATTCTATGCTAGCTACTAAATGGCGCTAACAGGTAGATTATATCTTACTATGTCTAATTATTTCTCAATGGTGTTTGTTAAAAAGAAACAACTCCGTTAGGAAATTTAGAACACACTTTTTAGCTTCAGCACAGAAGCTTCCTACCCAGAATGGCATGCCATGCAGCATATCTGCAGTCTCTCCAACAGTTGTATGGAATCACTCCATCTTAAAGCTGATATACACACACGCCACACATACACACACACAAAAGAATTACTGCCCTTACTAAAAGCCCATTACCTCGTATAATCAGACGAAATGATTTTTCTTAAATATGATCATAAATCATCAGGCGGATCAATAGACCACGGACCACCTGCTAGCCACTGATAACGTATCAATCAATATTTAGTATTTAGATTGGGACTGATGCTCAGTGAAGGGGGACAGAAGGGTCACTTTAGCCAGGAAGAAATATTAGCACTGATAAAAGAGGACGGGAGAAATAAATAAGGGGATAAAAAGGAGCGTTAGCATGCTAAAGCCGCTCCTCATATCTGTCAGAGATCAGTCTGTGGTTCAGGCTGTGATTAAATGTCTGCAAGAGTCCTTGCTCACACACACATGGACAAAACGATACCTTTTACTTCTTAGTCTTAAAATAAACTTAAACAAAATAGTAAATAATAATAATAATAATAATAATAATAATAATAATAATAATAAAATGTCAAACTGGGCCATGTGATGAAATGATGGTGAAAATTTTGTAAAACATTTGAACAGTGAAAAATTTTAATGTATGTCCGTGAATTCTCAAAGACTACCGCAGTTGTTCTTGTGAACAGTCATCGAGTAGTACACCTGATTCTTGAAAATCACCAGATAATTTGCCGCTGACTTTTGAAAGAAAACACATCGATCTGTGGGAACTGTAAACACAATCATTCAACAACAACACTTGGATATCACAGGAACTCAGCTGGAAGTTACTGCTACATCCCTCGTGCAGCAAACCGTTTACACATAATTAAAGGTGTTCCTGGGAGGCCAGCGTTTCAGACCTGAATCAGGCAGTCCGATCATGTCTCCGGTTTATTGAGAAAACCTTGTACGCTGTAGTGTCTTAGTGTAGCAGGAGTTCATATAGAGAAATAAAGTGAATTCTTTACTCTTGTAACTGTGCTGTTATTCTGCAAATTCAGTTTAAGTTCTGCATTCACTGCCATATACTGTACATTTCCTTCAATCCTGCAGTCCCCACTAATTACTTGTTAAAGGATAATTTTCTTTTGTATGATACTATAAAATAAATAGTATTTAAATATGTAAAATATTGTAGAATATAGTATTGTCCTTAGTAGAAAGTTGTATGTACTGAACATTATATAAATAATTAAATATTAAACAAATATTAAATATAAAATTGACTGCAAATACTTATGTAAATTAAATGTGTTATTTGATCTGTCTGATTACGCTCAGCTCATAAAAAGCTTTTGACATCATATCTGTAATATAAATCAGTTCATCATGATTTTTTTTTTAAATGGTCGGCACAATTACTTAATAATTTACATTTGGAGCAGAAGACCATAAATAGGTTATAATTTTGTAAGGTTTTAATAGTTAAATCACTTCCTAATCACTTACACACACACACACACACACACACACACACACATTTCCTGGATCTGTCACAAGTGTCATATGTAATTACGGCCTGTTTCCCCTCATGAACAGATTAAAGCAGATGAATATAGACATGTATTAAGGTGTGTATAGTACTCTGATGCACGGTGGCCCTGGAAGTCCTCACCGGAGCGGCTCCCTCATCAGATTTCTGACCCCTAATTACTTCAATCACATTATAGCATTAACCCAAGAGGAAACGCCATAAAGAGTTTACCTCAGAGCAAAACAGTGTCAATCAAAACATAATTCCATCCTGTTGTAAAAGCACGTGCTCAGCGTTTTACATAAAAATCAGACCAAAAAAAATAAGTTTTCCTCAGAGGTGATAATTCTAAGGCAAATTCTGTGGCAAAGTCAGATGTAATGAGCATGTAGCAAGAAGAGGGAAGCACAATTAACTCAAGTAATATTGTGTTAAATTAATTTCAAATATTAGGTTAAGATGAATAAATGTTACTTTTCGGTTTATTATTGTAATTATATTTGCAATTGAAATGTGCATTTTAAACACTGTGCAGATCAAGAGACTGATTTCGCTGCACATTTAAGTAATTTGTTCCTTGAGTTAGCATTTTAAGTGAGATTCATGTAAAAATTTTATAATTACAATAATTTATATTGTACACCTTTAAATATCACAAAGGTGTATAAACAGAGTAGTAAGCAATAAACATGAGAGAGTGGTGTGGGCGTTTTCAATGCAAAATAGAACTACAAATACACATGCAAATATTTTAGGAATGTAAAAGAAAAAACAAGAAAAACCAATAAAGAAGAAACAATAAATGAGAATTAAGGTCACAAAGGCAAAAAAAAAATACAAATAAAATGAAAACGAAAGGATTCAGAGATTTTATTTTCATCTGCTATACTGCTTATCCTGTACAGGGGTGTGGGGGCCTGGAGCCTATCCCAGGAACGCCAATCTGCATGTCTTTGGACTGTGGGAGAAAACGGGAAAACCCAGAGGAAACCCACTAAGCACAAGGAGAACATGCAAACTCCACGTACACAGATCACTATTCGAACCCTCGAACCTGAACAGTGCTAACTGCTACACCACCGTGCTGCAAAGATTGAGAATTTAAAAAAGAAAAAGAAAAAAGATGACAATGAAGTGAAGGGTAAAAACAAAACACACAAAAAAAAAAGAAGTTAAAAGAACAAAAACAAGTTAAAGAAATTGGACATAAAAATAAAAAAAAGAAGCAGAACAAATTGATGTTAAAAGGTGGACAAAGGAGAAGAAGAAATAAAAAGAACAATAAAAGATAGAAAGAAGGATGGACAATGCATTAGAATAGCAAGAAGAAAAGGTAGACAAAAGTAGAAAAGAATCAACAGAATAGAAAGAAGAATAACACTAATGAAAAAGTAAAAGAAGAAGAAGGTTGCAATGGGGAAAAAAAGATATTGAAGAGATGTACAGGTAGAGGCTGAAGATGAAAAAGATGCAAAGATGAAAAAGAAGGAAAAAGGAAAAGGGAAGCACTGGTTCCAGATGTGTGAAAGGAAGCATTTGTGATCGTATTGCGGTGTATTGACCAGCAGTTTGAGTTATTATGGATCGCATATTTAGTGTCATCCCTGGCCATTTACAGGATCAATCGAAAGCATTTACACAGCAAAATATTGCTCTCTCTCTCCCTCCCTCTCTCTCTCTCTCTGTGGGTCTTCCTCATATCTGTTTTCCTTTGTGGTAAATAGAGGTGTGGGACTGAAAAGTCAATGCTGAGTTTTGAGATCTGGGGGGCTTCTCCCTCTCTCTCGCTCTCTCTCTCTCTCTCTCTCTCGCTCTCTCTCTGTCTTGCTGCTGTGTTAAGCAGCGTTCAGGGTTTCCGCTGTCTGTAATCCTCTCAAGGCTGTCTGACCTCACAGAGGTCACCCGGCTATTAGGTCATGACTGACATGTACTGTAGCACAGGCCCCTCCTCGACCCCTGAGACTCCTCCTTTCTTTCCCTTGCATCCACCTGAGGGACCATCAGACATCAGACGTACATTCAAACTCAAGCTGGTGCACAAAATACACCTTCTGATAAAAAAAAGTGACTCAAAAACTGTTTATTGCTGCTGTAACAGGAAACAACATTATCATCAACATTAGTCACGGTGTATTTGATCTTATATATATATATATATATATATATATATATATATATATATATATATATATATATATATAAATCTATATTTAATCTTATATATATATAAGATTAAATACACTGTAGCAAATGATTGTTATCTTACAAGAAATCTCATTACAACACTTGAACACCCTTTATGAAAAAATGGAAACATTACAGAACACCTGTTTATTTCCACCTGCAACATAATTGTTCCCTTGTAATTCTATGGGATATTATGGAATATGGCGTATACAAATTTAACAAATGTTGCATCTCCAAACTGAAACTGAAATGCTGGAAATTCAGAAAATAGTAATCTCATTTATTTATTCTCCATACCACAGATCCTGCACAGGATCACATGAGGCCATTGTAGGGTACAAGCACACATACTCTCCTACTCCAGTGGGTGTAGTAAAATTTAAAAACACCAACCAGTTTACTGTACACTGGTAACTGGCGTGCCCTTTCACGCACTTCATTCATACATTTCTATACCTTCACACGCATCACTCTAAGTGATCAGGCGACATTTCTGAACCCAGGAAAGAATTCATGAGAGTCATTTAAAGACATTAATCCTGATGACTTGTTCATGGTGGAAATATAAGCACGTAATCTCATCTCAGCCAGGAAGTAATCTTATTTCACAATCCCTCGACTAATTCCCACTAAGTGATATGAGGGGTGAATGTCTCGCATGCTTAGGTATGGTGGTGCAATGAGTCATCTGTCTTATTCTGCATTGAGTATTTTAATTAGAATGACAGAAATATGAAGTTTGAGTGGGATCAGTTTAAGTTGCTGAAGGGGTTAGAATTTGAGAACATGTTTTTAAAAGATTAAAAAGTATTTAAGTAAATCACCCTTTTGTTTGCATGTACTGTAAGAATTTAAATAAGTAACAGAACTGGTTACCACCTGGGTTTTATTCCATCTATACAAAGGCAATTAAGCAACTTTCACCTTATATTTAACTTTGTACTTTGTATCTATTCATATGTACATTTAACTTCTTGAGACCTGGACTCTACAGTTGTGCAAAGTACTATGCAAAAGTCTTGACTCTCATTTATTCATATTAAACGAAATTTACCAATATAGATTAAATAAATAAATAAATAGAGCCTGTAGAAAGCCTGGAGAAATATTCCTCAAGACTATATTAAAATACAAGAATGTCTGGCTCTTTGGAAGCAAAATATGAAGAAATGAGGTGTGACTCAAGACCTTTACCCAGTACAGAAGGCAAAAGAATAATACCTCATATAAGGATTATTTAAGCATACTGTATATAGATAGTGTAGTTTGGAGAAAATGTTGTGCAATATTTATGAAGCAAGTTAACTCCTTCCCACAGCCACCTAGTCGTCCCTGTTGGGCCCGTGAACAGGGCGCTTAGCCCTCACCTGCTCAGATGTATAACGAGATAAAAAGATGTAAGTCACTCTGGATAATGGTGTATGCCAAATGCCTAAATGTAAATGTATGTTGTAACAGCTTGTATCAGTCATTCCCCTTACTAGGCTTTCTTTCCCATAGTGGAAAACGCAACTGTGGGTAAAGCTGTATACTTTAACAAAGCACTGCCACTGGACACCCCTTCCAGAAATGCTAAATAAACAGATTTCACATACAAATCTACTAATGAACTGATCATACACAAGTACATTAAATCAAATCTACTACAAAATCTAACAGTTTTATGCTACTAACTTGAACATGATGCATTTCATTAAAATATTTTTGCATCAAAATGCCCCAAAAGTATAAAGGATTTTTTCGTGATGAAAAAAAAACCCCACTATTAAACAAGTTACATAATATTAATAATAATAATGCATATGCATCTTTGCATCATCCACAATTAATGTATGCACTATGTATATTCCACCCATATTTATTATATATATATATATATATACTCTATCATTCAGATCAAACAATTTTGCACAGTTGCATTGTACTGTATGTATTGTGTGTATGTATATATATATATATATATATATATATATATAGTAGTACAATTTTCTGGTTCTTATAACACATTGTTATTTATTGTAAACAAGCCACTTCTGCCCTTCTGTTAAGATGCTAAATGCATTTCATTCGGTCTGTAAATGTACTTTGCACAGTTAAAGTTAGTTAAATTAAATCTAATCTACAATAATAATAATAATAATAATAATGTATAGAGATCTGCATGTAGTAAATGTATAAATCAAATGCACATGTGCTCTTCTAATCTCTGGCAGAAACAAAGAAGTTATAAAATAAAAGCATAGGGTTAGAAGGAGAGCAGGCAATTGAGGTGTAGAGAAGAGAAGATTGAAACAGAGGGAGAGAAGGAGAGAGGGAGGATGACGGGCAGTTGTGGAGACAGCCTTGTTAGTTTATGTAGGCTGTGGGCCGAATCGACTGGAAAATTTTGATCACTTTAATTTACTATATCCAGCACGGCCGCTCTCGCTGTCCGCCGCTTTTATCAAGCCCCGGGAGCCTGTATTGATTTTTTTATTTTCTACCCGGGATAAGAAGACAGAGAGTTCGGGTGGAGAACTTTCCTCCAGATTGGTGCTATTCTCCAGCTTATTGCATCCTGTCGCGTGTGGTTTCACATGATGTCCAGTACGGCAGGTCTGCTCCGGCCAGTAAACAAGGTGACTAACAATGGATGAGGGTGTGTGTGTGAGGGGGGGG
Organism: Clarias gariepinus; assembly: GCF_024256425.1. Lineage (NCBI taxonomy): Eukaryota > Metazoa > Chordata > Actinopteri > Siluriformes > Clariidae > Clarias > Clarias gariepinus. The sequence continues at coordinate 4,730,819 of NC_071124.1, read as the reverse complement.
CTCTATATGGTTAAGCCCTTCAGCCAAACCAAAGGTGAAATGTTCTCCTTATATATATATATATATATATATATATATATATATATATATATATATATATATCAGCATATCATGCCAGCGGCAATTGCATATATTAACGCAGATTTAGCAGAAAATTTTCAGTTGATGTTCATGTCAAAGGCTAGAGTGTGATCTCAATGACATGTGGGCTGGTTTATTCATTTCAAGAAATTTTCATGTGTGAGCATCTACACAGAATGGTGCAAGCAGCAGTTTTGGACATGGGTTCAAAGAAGATCTGGCAAACAGGTTTGAGCTGGCATGGCGGTAATTTGAATAGCCACATTCTACAACCATGTTGAGCAGAAAAGGAACTCAGAACGTGCAACACAATAAATGTTAATAAATGTTAAAAAGAAAGTCCAATTCCTGAGCAAGAACAGGATTCTGAGGCTGCAGTAAGTCCAGGCTTGTAGAAAACAATAGATCAGACAGATCATAAAAGATCGCATAAATAAAACCTGTACATGCATTCAGCCAACACATGGTGCTTTATTGATGCTAAAAAAGTGTCTCACCTAGGTAAAAAAAAAAATAAAAAATTTAGAAAGTATTATATAACACAATTTATCATAATACATAATGTTTCTTATCTTCTGTTCCATACATAGTCTTTTTTAAATATGCATTCACATTTATATTTTTATGAGATAAATACAAAAACATTTGCTAAATACAATTTCGTGCTCTTTTATGTAGTGTCTGTAACTGTTTTTTTTATTTGAAACTTTTAATGATCTTAATTGTCATTCAGATGAAATTTTGCCTAATTTTCATTTGACATAAAAAGACATGAAAAGTGTATTATTTTAAAATGCTACATTGTAAGGATAGTGCAAGATATTATTTGACATGGTTACGGACACTACAGATTTTTTTGCTTTTTAAGCTTTTATCAAAAACCAATTTAAGCAACAATTTTACAGGTCATACACTTTTAAAGTTTAGCATAAATACCCATTAAGAAATTTAAATGATTATTGTTAGAACCGAGACATTATACTGGTGAAAAATGGCCATTTTGGGGGGCATGCATAAAATCATCTTTCCAAAACACCTGCAACTTGCATATTTTAGGAAAGCTAGACTGGTCACTTCCATGATGCATAAACTTCAGCTTCTTTGGCATGCGCATTTGCTGTAATATATGTGTAACATAAAAAATAAATAAATAAAACCAGCACCAATACTGTGTTTTGGCCGATTGCTAATGATAATCTGACATCATTAAATCAAACGTGATACTCATATTAAGCTTCCATGCACACTTCATATACCTTCATCTGACACAATGTACTGTACTCCCCTTACAAACCTATATCCATAAGACTCAATTTTATTCTTTATACACAAACTACAAAATATAATAAGAGATTTCAGAGTGAAACATCTCACGCACATGTCAGAGAAAGAGAAAGAAAAAATATATATAAAGCCATCCTGTGTCAAAACAGCGGAGAGAAGTGGAGTCGCATCACAGTGTTTGAGGGAGAAAATGAGAGAGTGAGTGAGAGCTCTTGGCTGCATGTGAGTGAGGGGTTAGTGACAGTCTGATAAAAGATGTCTCCAAAACACTAATTAAAACTGAATACCCCCGCAAAAGCGCCGCAACGTGCAATCTCCAGGTAATTCGTTTAGAGCGCAGCGCAGGCCTTTATTTTTAATCGCTCGTGCTTTAGTGCTTTGGAGTGCTCATCGACTCTATTGTGTTTCCCGTGCCATTTTTTTTTTCATCCAAACGCTATCTTTTGCAAAACCCCCCAAACAAGAATTTGTCTAAAAAGAATTGTAGGGCGTTTGTTGTTGTTGTTGTTGTTGTTGCCTCTTTATGTACCCCTATGTTTCTGACATAAGTATCTAGTTGGTGTGCTGCTAAAGAAAAATGAATAAATGATCAGCGGTGTTGAAGCGGTCGGGCGACATGGCAGCTGAGGGGTTAGCACCGTTGTCTTGAACCTCCCAAGGCTGGGGGTTCAAATCTCGTCTCCGGTCTGTGTGCATGTTCATGAAATATGAAATCCTGAAATCCTTTATTATTCAAAACCTGCACAATCCGGCTTTTTTGACTGCTACGGCCTTCTTTTTTCAGTTTTCATTAAGGAAGGAGTCTCCAGTGTCAGGGTTGTGTAACAATGTTTTGTACGTTTTACACCACAGGAACGTCTTCCACGGTTAAGGATTTTTATTTTGTGATGTTTTCTTGTGTTATTTATACGTCTTGTTGACTAGAAAAGAGAGAGAACAGATAGCCTGTTGAGGGATCGACTGTACTGTAGCTGGCATGCCATAACATAAGCCATAACAGGAACCAACCTGTTTCATGTTCCGCAAGATTAAGTGTTTCTGATTTAATAATGTGGTTTTGAAAACAGGAGATGAAATTTGGTGTGGAAATGGAGAAATGAGATTTTCAGGGGTGCAACAATGAGGTTGTGACTTTTAGTGGTAGAAAATCCCCAGAAAATAAAGAGCATCATAAACTTACTATTTTTTCTATAGTCGTAGTAGTTATATTGATACTCTATATTAATAATATAATATGAATCCAATAAAAACATGAGGAAATGGAAAATGTTTTCTTTGAAAGCTCTTTATTACAGGGGTCTATATAGGACTTTTAAGAGGAATTAAAAGAAGATTGAGGGTTCATTTCATTAATCCTTATGGGAAAACCCCTTAGAGCTTCTACGTAGATCCCTAGAACTGAGGTCTTGCTATTCATTATGTAAAAACTCTTCTATTTAGTTTAGTCTTAAAAAGTCAGTGTATCCTGCTAGAACTATGCACTTACTATTCGTAACAGATTCTCTGGATTGCTTGTTGAGAGAATGAAGAATCTTGTAAAAATCTTGCAAATTGCTTGAAATGTTGTGTTTCTTCTATGTGTGATAGAACTTGCCATATTGTAGGTTCCTGAAGAAACGGTTTTAGTCAGAAGAACAAGTAAGGTTGTTTAATGTACAAGCATGCATTACATTTGCAACTGCGAAAAAAAAGGTTGAATCTACAACCTGAAGCATTTTTTTGCTTCTTCTCCTCAAAATGGTAGAATATTACGGCTAATTACTTATCATTCTTAAAATAGTTCAAGTAGAATCCCTTTAAAAGTTCAAGAACCTTTTAATTAAGTATCCTAAAATTCTAAAAAGAGAAATTAAAGGGCTGTATGTAGAACATTTGCATCTAATGTTTAGGACTTTATTTAAAGGAATGAACAGAAACACACTTCAGACTCTTAAAGAACCCATTTAACAGGCCGTGTGCTAGAAATGCTGCAACTGAGTAATGCAACACACACACACACACACACACCGATTACCACCATGAAGACAGTGTGATCACACTCTCAGTAGGCAACAAGTATGGCAGAATGTGTGTGTGTGTGTGTGTGTGTGTGTGTGTGTGTGGCAGAATGTCCCGACTTAACCCCTGCATCTCCATCTGTAGCAGCTTAGCCTACCAGGAACACACCAAACACATATGGCAGCAGGAACGGTGGCACACTTTGTGTGTGTGTGTGTGTGTGTGTGTGTGTGTGTGCCTGCGTGCGTGCGTGTGTGCAAAGTTCCTCATTCCTGAGCAGAGAAACGCATATGCTCAATTTAAAGGGCTAAGCAGGAACAGGCAGACCTAGGAATTTTGGGTAATTGCTCACAACTATGTGCTAACATACTGACGCATGGAAACTCATTCAGTGGTAATAACATGACAATATAATTAAATATTTTACATTATTTCTTGAATTAGTGAATTAGTAAAAATAAAGAAATAACGTATTACCAGTGGCGGCTGGTGCAAAAATTTTGCGGAGGGGTATTTTAGCAAAGAAATGACAGAATTTCCTCTTATATTTAGCTGCTTCCATGTCAATCACTATTTAATACATTAACCAACAATCTGCTGACCGTTAATAGGACTCGTTGAGAATGGTCCAATCACATGAGCCCAAATATTTAAAAACAATATTGATTCGCTAAAAACAAAAGTGGGAGGGTTCGGGGCGCACAATGCTCCGCCCCAAGGGTGATTTGAAAAAATCCAATTAGAGCTCACTAACACAAATAAACGTAATACAGTAATACAGTTTTTATTGTAAATAAATTATATTGAGAAACACAGTAACTAAACGACTTTATTTCATTATTATAATAACTAATTATTATGTTAAACTTTCAAGAAGTTTAAGATTTCAGTATAATAATGGTAAGATTCAGTGATTCAGGTAAGATAGTGATAATAAATTAAAAAAAAAAAAAAAATATATATATATATATATATATATATATATATATATATATAACACATTAATTAATAAGTTCATTTTATTGCCACGTAACATTGCTGAGTCTCGACCTGAGCACCTGATCAACCCCAGATCATAACACTGTCTCCAGAGGCTTGTACAGTGGACACTATGCATGATGGCTGCATGTTCTTCCCTTCTTACCCTGACACGCCCATCGCTCTGGAATAGGATCAATCTGAATTATTAAAGGACCTTTATCCATGGCTCCAAAGTCCAATCTTTATGTTCCCTGCGGCCTTTTGTTCTGAGGAGTTTCACTAACCAGTGGTTTTCTTACGGACACACAGCTGTTTAGACCCAATCCAAACACTGTGATATGGAAATGCTCTTACTGTCACTATTAAACACAGCTCTGATTCCTACTGTTGATTACTGTATGTATGATGCAACTTCACCAAGCACTTTATCAAGCTTTCTGCTGTGAAGTTCAGCACTATCCTCTTAGCTTGTAATAGTGTGTTGGACAGTTCTTAACCAAATTCCAGTAATTTCAGTCCTCCTTAGTAGTTTTAAATCAGAGTACCAGGGGGAAACCCACCAAGTACAGGGGGAGAACATCCTCACAAAGCTGCTTGAATGACAATTGTTTCCTGCTGCTGTGGCATAAGTGATAACTGGAGCTCACTCACTCTAACTCATCACCTATACTGCTTTATCCTGTATATAGGGTCACGTGGGGCCTGAAACCTACATACAGGACACAGACTTAAATGCTCATTCACACACTACGGGCAATTTGGGAATAAATAACATTCTAATAAATACTCATAAAATACTTTAAGATGTGCTTTTGTAGATAGTGGTTAGCACTTGCACCTCCAGGGTGCGGGTTCGATTCCCGCCTCCGTGTGTATGGAGTTTGCATGTTTTCCCCATCCTTGGTGGGTTTCCTCCTGGTACTCCGGTTTCCTCCCACAGTCCAAAGACCTGCAGGTTAGGCTAATTGGCGTTCCCAAATTACCCGTAGTGTGTTAGTGAGTGTGTGAGTGTGTGTGTGTGTGTGTGTGTCTGCGATGGATTGGTACCCTGTCTAGGGTGTACCCTGCCTCGTACCCTACTGTAAGTCTCCTGGGATGGGCTGCAGGACCTCCGCGACCCTGAATACAGGATAAAGCGGTATAGATGATGAATAAGAGTGAATGAGTGCTGTTGTAGAAAATATTAAACTCTGGATTGTCATGTTTTATTACTTATTATAGAGTACAACCTTAATGTGCTTGGTCAGAGTGAAAGTAGACAGAAGACAGAAGTTTTAGACCGGATGCTTCCCACTGAGGAACTTGTATAATCATATCTAAGGTGTTTATTTTTGTCCCATTTTTTTTTAATAACTCCACTCAAACATACTCACTGACTTTAATTGGTTTTATTGCTTGAAAACAAAGCAATAACTTCCTGAGGCATAACTGCAGTATCACTCACTGTTAGTCATAAAGACTTAACGGTTCAAATCCCATAATTTGCCCTTGTTTGGGAGGAAATGTGCTTCTGAGTCACATTTGCACATTTTAAAGTGCAAATCATTTTAGACATTAAAGATAAGCTTAACTACGTACAGTAAGTCTCGGTTCAGCTCGAATTCGGGGCTTTTCCATGCCACTTTGGTGCGTTCCTTTTCCTGGAGATTACCACTAATTCGCTGTTTACTCCCAATCTTCCAAACATGTGATTATGATATAAATAGTCACAGTGGTTCCCACAATGCAACTTTTCCTGTTATGATTATGACTGCTTGTGGTCTTGGGCCAATTTATTACCTGCTTCAGTGAAGCGTTGGCTTACTAATACCCCAAGCGCCGGGCCTCCCAGGAGTTTCAAACAAGCTCTCCTCCTCCGCGCCTGAAGGCCCATTAGTTATGATTATCATTTTGATGTGAAGGATTAAGTGGGACGTAAGTCTGTACGTCTACACTAGTGTGTGTGTGTGTGTTTGTGGGTGGGTGGGGGGTTGTTGAGGAAACTTTAGAAGAGCATGATCAGCGGAATATCTTCTTCTTTTAGGCGAACGTTCCAGAGAAAAAAGACTCAGCACTTCATTAATATCACATACTGTATTTCAGTTATAGTATAGCTTAAATATATTTGAAAGATGAAATAGTATATTTACTGTTGCAGGAATATGTAGTGATGTTTGGCAGCTAGATGTTAAGCAGAGTTACTGTTATCTCCCTGAAGTTGATTATTTTTCAATAACAGCCACATCCTGAATAATTTTTATTTTATTTTACAAGACACATCAGTATTGTCTTTGGAAACTGTACTCACAGCCACTTGTACATTACACGAACTCGGCTGGAAGTTACTGCCACATCCTCTGTACAGTATATTTTTTGGTTATTTATTACAGGAGTTCCTGGGGGCCAGAATTTCAGACATAAAGCTCATTCATGGCTCGAGTGTACTGAGAAAACTTTCTACCTTGATTGTACCCAAGCACTAGTGATATTTCACTGGGATTGTGGGTTAAGGGCCTTGCTCAAGGGCCCAACAGTGGCAACTTGGTTTTTGGGGGGTTGGAACCTGGGATCTTCCGAACCGTAGTCCAATGCCTTAACCACTGAGCTACCCTCACCCCCGAGCATTAGTGTAGCAGGGGATGATATAGAGAAATTATCAAAACACAATCAGAAGTCATAGATCATAAAAGTCGTAGATCATAAAACGGTGGAAACACAAATATTGAGCTTGTATGTCGTAAAGATGTCGGAATCATTAGCTTTTACCCCTGACTGTGACAAAACGCTGACACTGGAGACTCCTTCCATAAATTCCATATAAACATATCCAGGAAAAAAAAAACACCCTTTCAACCGTAAATTTTAATTCTTTAAAGCATAAGTTCCTACAAAATTGCTATAAACGGCAACATATTAGAACGATGACATGATTTCCCTCGCGACTGGGTTTTAACACCATTAGCGTTACTGTTAGCGTTAATTCTAGACCTTGTGACCAATCAGAAATTAGAATTTGAGTAGTCTTTGGTGTTTAAATTTATTTATAATTGAGCGAGCTATTTTTAGAGGATCAAAGCTTCTAAATAGGGATGTGGTGTCTGAAAAAGTGCAACTGCTTTGGTGAGAAATGAGAAAGACAAAACAACTTGAAGAAAAAAGAACAAAACGCGAATGAGAACTGAGTGAACAGATTACAAGACTACGAGTTTCTTCTTCTTTTTCTTGTGGAACTAAGACATTCTTTGTAGAAGTGCCCTGGAAGCATTGGAGAGAGAGAGCGAGAGAGAGAGAAAGAGAGAGAGAGAGAGAGAGAGAGCACAGCGTGTTTAAAGTGTAACGTGAGGGCAAACACACTTTACTGCCTGCTTTGAAGCACGTCTTGTCCGAGCCACCTGTCTGAATTGGATCATGCAAGCTGCACAGAATATTCTATAGAGGAAAGCACTGAAAGATAATGTGTTCCTGTAAAGCAGGGGTTCTCATTCTGTCCCAAACTACATGACAAAACTACAATCGGAGTCACTGCTTAGTGGACGATTTGAATAGCGCTCAGTCAACAGCGGAGTTTTGTCATCCGGCTGACCTTTGAAGTCCACCAGGAAGAGAGGAGGAGAAGGAGGAGGAGAAGGAGGAGGAGGTGGAGAGGGCCAGGAGAGAAAAGAAAACTCGGGCCAAGGTCAAGAAAGCTAATTTATTTCCTTTATCCGCTGGCGTCCCTGAGAGGCGGACCACACACTGCCCATACAAGTGGCTCTTTTAATGGGGGGGAGAAGTGCATGGCAGAGGGCTGGCGTCATCTACCGCTTCTGCTGCTTTAGCTCATGCACAGCAACAAGGCAGACTGGTGTGTGTGTGTGTGTGTGTGTATGTGTGTGCTGAAAAACGTGCGTCAGAGCCAGACACCATCAGCCACATCTTTGCTAGCTCTCATTGTCACACTGGAGAGTTGTATTACATCATTACTGAATAATTGGCTGTACAAATGCAGCATCTGGGATCTGGGACAAGAGTGGAAAAATCAGCTCGGGATACTCAGGAAAACTTAACTAATCTGTTTCCAAATTGTACTTTCCACTCAGGGGGAAAAAAAAAACTTTTTTTTTTTTTTTTGCTTGTATTAGTTGAGCCATTATGCTCTGTTCATGATGATCCAGTCTCACTCAGATGAACTGTTTCTAAATATTTATGTAAAAAAATTGAGTAGAGTAAATCCAAAAATCGAATTAAATCTAACCGAGTGCTTAAAGGTTTTATGTTGAACCCTATAACAGAGTGGTTTCTTATCTACAGCATGGATGTAAAGTAACTAGGCATTAAAAAATGGCAATACAGTCCATATTTCTAAAATTAATTTATTGAAAGAAATTGTACGTGTACTTTATTACATTGGAAAATGAAAGCAAATCTTTAAATTTCAACATGGTGTCAACTGGTTTCCTCAAACAGTCGGAGATGAAATGCACCGTCTTCTGAAGGACGTCATTTGGGACATTGCTGAGAACCTCCCCTGTGCCTCTCCAAGTCCTGCAGTGAGTCCTATAGCATTTTCCAGGACGTTGGCTGGGACGACCAGAATGGACTCCAAAAAGTCCAGATCTCACTCCATGTGATTGTTTTCCTGTGAGGCTACACAAAGGAGGAGGTGTACAGGACAAAGTCTCACACACTGTACAATCTGTTTCACTAAACTTCTATTAGAACTATGGACTTTATTACCAATTTTTCATGCCTACAGTAGTTACTTTTCTCCCGCCCTGTATGTACTGTATCTATGTAGGACATTTAACTACCCAAAGAAACGCACATGAAAGTTCCTGTTAGTGCTGTTATAGAAAAAATTAATTAGTCTCCATAACATTAAATCATAAAGTTTTTAGGTTAATTTATCTAATATCTCTTGACAATGAATGTTTATTTGAGCAATATCAGTTAATCTCCAGGTTACATGGTTGAATCCCATATATCGTAAAATGGGAAACTAGTCCACTATGTAGGGTTCACAATCCCTTTTATCCACAGACCAAGTAGTGACCCAATCAGGAGCTAGAGTGTTAAAATATAATGTGTGAGGTCCCTCTTGTTCTTCTAAGGATTTTTTTTTTCACCATTGCTTTTTTTTTTAACTTGCTCAAAAACTCATTAAAAAAAAAAAATTTAGGAAGCAAATGACACTGAGGAATTTTTAATATCTTAAACAGGTCAGCCTTAAACTTATGCCTAAAAATGGTTAATAACTTTCTGTGTGACATCACATTAAATGACATCATAGTGTGATGCTTTTTTCCACAATCTGGGGATTTTTTAAAAGGTCTAAACACGAAATTCTCCCTTTTCAAAAATTATGACATAATGGTATGGGTATGTCCCCTTTAAACGCATGTGCCCACTGTGTCCACTGTCTTTCTGAAGTGCCCCCGTAGTGATTGTGAAGGATGCTTGAGCCCGCTACTATATTTATGCAACTATATTTAGCTTTGTATTGGTGTTAACCATGAACAAAACCCCGTGGGCGATTCAGAGGCAATTCGGGATTAAAAAAAAACATATTTAGTAAGTAAGGAGTTGTTTAAGATGAAGTAACGTTATCAGTGACTGCTTTAATGTGGGTTTTGGCAGGCAGCTGTCCTCTCCTCAGTACTGCGGAACGTACAGACTTAAGCCCAATCCCAATTCTATTTTCTACCCCTTCCCCTACCCCTCGCCCCTTCCCCTTGTCCCTTGAAACGAAGTGGAAAGGGGAAGGGTTAAAAATTTCCCCTAAGAAATGGGACACCACTACAACACTGTTATACGTCATCATACTGTACGTATCCGTTCATTTACATGTACACATACAGTATGGCCGTAAGCAAAACAAACAATGCGTTATCAAATGCTCGGCAAATTGCCATGCTACTGAACTTTTATATTTGTTTGTAGCATGCAGTAAAGTGTATATGACATAAAAATATATTTTTGTAATATCGCGCAATCGGTGCTATCCGCTAGCAAACTTTAGCGATTTTTTTGCAAACGTTTCTTTACAGAACATCACCATAAACACAAACACAAGACTAAAGGTAATATACATATAATGAAAACTTGTCATAAAAATCCTTATTAATGGCAAAAATTACTTAGATTTATGGGTCTGCTCGCTCGAGTGAGCAGCCATGTTGAAAATTTCGCTTAGCCCTTCGTTTGAAGTGAGGTCCCGAAAAATCTTCGTTTGGAGGGCTATCTGGCCCTTCCCCTTACCCCTACCCCACCCCTGCATGTGAACGCGCCAAACGGAGGGGTAGGGCTAAGTGTAGGGGTAAGGAGTAGAATTTGGATTGGGCTTTACTTTCACCCACGCTGCGACTGACAGTTAGTGTAATTAATGACTGTTAGAACACCTGTGATGTGGATTATTACATACAGATAAACATCCCAGTGCTGTTATGCTCTATATCGTAACTCATGGAATGCCTCTCGTCCAATCAGCTTACTCGGTCAGAACTACCTGTCCAATAATAAAGGATGTCATCCTACTTTATCCATTTGTGATAACATTTCATGAGACACTAGTTCCATCACCAACATCTCATTTTTTTCCCCTCCTTCTTAAAATGAATAAACTGAAAACTTTCGAAACTTTACATCTGCAAAACACTGACACTGGAGACTCCTTCCATATGTTCAGCAAACAGCTCCTTAAGGAAAGTACGCCAGTTGTTTTTCTGTTTCATTAAATTAGAATATAAGAATGTATAATAATGTCTTTATATACAGTACATGGATTTATGTATTTTATAACTCCCGTGTTTATTTTTTATTTTTATTTTATAGGATTTTTTTCTCATTATTTTTTCTCTTTATATTCTGCTCTATATATATATTCTCTAAGTGATTAAAGAAGCAGAAAGTAACGGCAGTGTATCCACTTGGAATGCAATGTTGAAATAATTTTACTGATCAAACAAAAAACTTTCCAAAACTCTGACAATGGTTGAAGACATTTTAAAGCTGCTCGTGTGTGTGTGTGTGTGTATTAGGAAAGTGGGTGGTGATCAGAGACCGTATATACACTGTCAACATGGGACCGAGCTGACGCCTATTTCTCAAAAGGGTTATATATATCGCTGTGTGTGCGCGTGTGATCTACAGACGTGTATTACTCACTATTTCCTGTACCCTCACATCATTTTAAAACTCCCTGATAAACGTGCGAGCCTGCAGGCCTTTGAGTGTGATAGTGATTTATTCCCAGACGGCTCGGGACTGTAATCTCCTGAAGCCCTTCACACACACACACACACACACACACACATGCTGCACTACGTCACTTACAACAGTACTGCCATCAAACACACACTTATCTATTTCCGTTTCAGTCAGGGCGAAGAGAGAGTTTGAAAAATCCATTGTTATGATAACTCCCCAATCCCATATTATAGTTTTCCGTTTTTAGACTTTTAATGTAGTTGTTTACTCGATGGAGAGAAAAAAAATATATTGGGAACTACAGTACGACATAGTTGTAACCTGTTCTAGACCCTGTGATGGTCTTGGAATATGCGTTTAAGGTCAATAACAATCCAGACGGAGTTTCTTCTCACAGTCACAACACAGTCTAATAGCCACAACATGTCGAAATTCCTTACAACAAACAAAGAATGGGGGATTAAAAACAAATCCTGCAATCCATAGGGAATAAAACAGACACGTTGACAAACAAGGGCTCGGTATTTACCCTGATGTCTAGTTTCATAAGAAAAAAAAAGCAACTTCTTTAATCGAAACAGAAGTTTTCTGAACACAACATAATATTTTATATTTTAATTTTTTAAGTCAGACGCAACATATTTTTGTCCTACATTTCTAAAGTGTTACGATAGATTTCAGTTTTTTTTCATCGTGGAATATTTTTGACACACATTATTTACATCGTATAGCAATTAATTTCCATCTTCCATCAATTTCAAAGTCATAAAATAAGTTCTAACTTTATACAACATTTCATCCATTTCTATTTTCTTTAAAGTCTCTAAAACAAAGGGGGTGGGGGGGGGGGGGTGGTTTAGCTCAATTTTGTTACCAAAAAAAAAAGGAAAAATATATTATTTCAAATCCTGAAGGCTTTCCAGTGGTGAACACTGTTACAAAGCACTGACACTGGAGACTCCTTCCATTAACATGTCTTTTGAAGAGAACTTCACTATATCACCAATTATACTGGTTGTTTATTTATATATTTATTTTAAGTTTTTTATTATTATTATTATTATTATTATTATTATTTTTATTTGATTTCTTGAAGCATCCATTATACAACTTTCTGTATGACAGAGACACGGTGTGTGTATGCCAGGGGCACTGTGGCTTAGTAGTTGGCACTGCCTTGTTCCTCCAGGGTCCAGGTTCGATTCCTAGACAAGTTCAAATTTCCGTTTCTGTGTGCATGAAGTTTGCATGTTCTCCCAGGACTTGGTGGTTTTCCTCCCAAAGAAATGCTGATCAGACTAATTGGCATTTCCAAATTGCCCGTAGTGTGTGTATGTGTGTCTGCCCTTTGTGTCTACTTCATGCCCCAAATCTCCTACGATAGGCTCCAGGCCCCCGTGACCCTGTATACCGGATAAAGCAGTATAGACAATGATGAACTATTAAATGAAAACTCGTCAATGCAAGGGCTTTACAGACTTTCGACCGGTGATGTAAACGTATCGCTTGTACGCTATGTCCATTCTACACACCCTGATCTGATCTGAGTCTGTCGTCTTTCATCTCCTTTTCTCGTTCCCCTGCTTTTCTTCTTTTAATCTGCAACGTTTCCCGTCTCTATTAGCACTTTATTTCAGTATGAATATTAGAGTGAGGATATAGAAAGCCAAGCGTATAGACTTCATAAGTTCACCCCAAATAAAATAGGTGGCTGGCGTTCCTCGTTTCCCTTTTTAATTAGCACCTGCGAGCGCTTTTTCCATTATCACTGCGTGCGTTAAAAATCTCCCCGCTCTCCTAATTAAGAAAAGTGGAAACAGATTAGATGGGTCCTTTGAACAAAGGTTAGGGATTGCTCGCCGCTGTTTGTTTGTTGGTCTGACACCAGGAAACCGTCTGCCACATCCTCGCACACTGTCACTTAAGAACCACTGTTTGTTTTAAAGGTGAAAAAAGAAGCAGGACGATGTAATTTTACTTGGTTTCTTCTTTGTTTCTTTCCAAGCAGAGACCAGGAAAGATAGTGAAGTCTAATTTTGTCGCATTACTCACGTATAAACTCTTTACACGATGTGTGCACTGGTGCAAATTTTTGCCACCACATGCCATCCGGCTGCACGAAGTGTTTTATGACATTTTATGGGTGTGGTAATGGGCGGGGCGTCGCTATGGGAATCAAGTAGGAACAAATAAACCATATCGAGCATGTTTTGAGGGAAAGACGGTGCTGCTATTTGGCTATTTATCTCCAGCTCTAGAATTGAAATCCATGCTGACTCTATACAGTTCAGTGCAAAAGTTTGCACGCCCCCCTTAACTTCATCCCTTCTACCTACAATAAAAAAAAAAAAAATCAATTAATCTGATTTTATTATCTTTCATGAAAGCAATTTAATCAAGAAAGGAAGCTTCAGCTAAAGGAAAAAGAAAAAAAACATGGGTGGATTCATATATATATATATATATGCAAATCCAAAACATATATCAGTTTGTAATTTTTGTCATTACAGCAATCTAACTTATTTTTTATTTTCCCCATATTTATCTCCCAGGCATTGGAGGTTTAAATCTCACCGCTGGACTGTGCAAGTAAAGCTAAATGCTCTCTCTGTGAGTATGTGTTTTATGATGGCTTGGAACCCCATCCAGGGTGTACCCCGTCTTGTGACCTGTGTTTCCTGGGATAGGCTCCAGGCCCCTGACACAGGATAAGAACTATAGAGAGCGGATGACAATTTCTCTCATTAATTCCCACCCATTAGCTTATTTCCACCCTTATCACCCGAAGGGGGAGGGCAAACACATGTGTTGCTACTGTACATCTTTTTAAACTTTGGCTGTTGCAATGTCACAGAGTAGTATACACCATCGAAGGCAAGGTCAAACTGCCCTCTCCTGCATATAGTGCATTATAGTAGTACAATTTTGGACACACATACTAATTTCATGGTCTTTCCTGATTTTTAATTTCTTTATACACTGTAAAACAATGCTGAAGTCATCCAAAGTATGCAATAATATCCTTTGAACAGTTGATATTGAGATGTGTCTACTGTAAAACACTTATAACGGCACTAATCTGCAGTGCTGGTTGTTAATTGGTGATTTCTGAGGCTGGTAACTCTAAATGAACTTCTCCTCTGCAGCAGGGGTAGGTTTTGTTCTCGCTTTCCTTGGATGGTCTTCCTGCTTTGCAAATTGACAATACTGTTCTTGCAAGAAGAATTCCAGGACAAGTGACCTTCATGTCTTAAAACACCAAGTGACTGCTGTTGTTGTTTCTTATTTACCTAATGACATATGTGTTGTTTTATAGTTTTTTTAATCTAGTGATGGTATTAACCGGAGACAGAGATTCCCTTCCAGGAATGATGGTAGCATCATTGGGATTTGTCTTTGTGTTTTCCCAATCCTATGATTTCAAAATCAGGATCCCTAATCTAACTATTTCTGATTGAATTCATGACTTTAATGTACTTCAGTCCATCCAAGTCCTTCATAACTTGCCTGCTGCTGAACTGAGATCGCACCTGATTTCTACACTCCAACTCTCAGATGTAGAGCCCGTGTCTAAAGGAGACTCTGTCACACACCTCATGATGTCTTAGAGCATTCTTCTCTCCTGGAAAAGAGTGTGATGCTCCCTTTAGGTGTGCCAAGAAACCTTTTCTTCTCTGGAGTAATTTCTCCACAGGGTTTCTGGGTTTGCTCTCCTTGCTTTAGTAAAGAACTGGAGGAGATCCTCAGAATAAGTTTGCAGCTTCATTGAATCCAAAGGTTCCACTTGATGTTATTCGATCACCTTCCAAGAATGCCCCCTGGTCTGTTCTCAGCAGAGCTCGGTTAGGTATGTCTGTGTGCCAAGTTCTCAACATGGCCACCAGGAAACACAGGAGGAACATGATAATCACTTTTTGTATATCAGTGATCTCTTCACTTGGTAGGTGGGTAGAAGTTTATCTTGCATCGACTTACATTATTCTTTCTGCGTCAAACCTCGATATAGGGATAAAAGGCCAATAAACATATTGATAAAAAAAGTAGTCCCAGGAGGACGAGGGAGGACAAAGAGGGAGGTGTGGTCAGTGGGAGATGAAAAGAGAAGTGTCGCTTCTTTTCTTCACCTCTCCCACCCTGTCATTGATTGGTCTTTCATAAGCATTAGTCGTGCTTTCTGAGGTCTTCTAACCAACCCGTCCATCGATGTGATTTAAGACCTTAGCGCTTCCTCCTGAACAGCTCATTAAAGTAAAAAACGCGAGTGGAAGTGGAGCGAGGGACTTCAGACGGATGCGCTTCAATCAAGGATTAAATTCCAATCAATCGCGGCTTCTTTTTCACTCGGCACATCAACAATCTGTACCTGCTTTTAAACCTGTCGTCTGCTGTGTGATTCTTTTGGTGTTTAAAATGACATTCGACAGAGAGTTTGGAGATCAATATACGTAATGGATTGACATAGGTGTTACTTTTTAAGTAACCAAATTCTTTGATCAGTAGAAACATTTTTTTTTTATTTAAGAAAAAACAAGTAAAACTCAGTCAGCCACTTTGACGAAGCCACTTTTTTCAAGAATTACCAAAATTACCTTGTTTTTACACAAATTTCCCCAAATTCCAACATGTTCTTGTAGGAATTTTACGACGTTACAAATTGGCCTGACACTGGGACTAACACATAAAGTGCACTGGATAATCTCTACTATGTTTTTGGACAGCGCTACAAAATGGCAGCCATATTGTAAATATTGAAACCAGAGCAAAATCTGTGAATCTTTATATAAACCTCCCAGTTTTCAGGGCAAACAGCTGTGTATATGGAATTAAGCTTTTATCCATGTAGCGGACAAACTGCTGTTGTGTTTTGGCTTTAGGAAAATAGCTAAACCGAAAAAAAAAAAAAAAAAAAAAAGAACGTCGAACGTTGGTTCCTAATGACGGCAACTGTCTCACCCACCCTGAGAAGTGGATTAATTTAATTTCTCGAATTCCCGCACACCGTTACTGACTTCCCGACACCGAATAAGAGGTTAAGCTCATTGCACTAATGTTCCCGAGGCTCCACATTCCTTGAGCACAAAAATCTAAGAGCCACGCATGAGGAGGAATTCATAAAAGAAGCCAGACGGCGAGGAAAGAAGGACCGAATTTAATAAAGCTCAACAAGGCAGAAAGGATTGCGCACTCACTGAATGGAGATTCACTTTCTCCCCCCTTTCTTTTACAACTTCTGCCTACTTAAACACTTTTACGCCCCAACCTTTTATCTCTGGCTGGCTTCATGGAGAGAAAGAAAAAGACAGAGCGAAGGAAAAGAGACTTCGGAGAGGAGGGTGGTAAGAGGGGGGATCGTTCGGATTTTTATTTGAATGTTGACCGAGGGTGGTCACCATCTGTGCAAACTGTCGGATTCTCTGACTTTTTCCTGCAGCCTGTAAAACGTCGGAGGAAGCCTCTCATTGGAGATTGTCGCCTGTCATTCGTCTTGTAATCGCTTCCCTATTTTTGCACCCCGGCTTTTTTCATCACCCGTCCATCGCTTGCGTCGTCAATGCCGGATGGACTTTGTACCACCGTTTTTTACCCCCAACCTCACTTGATTTATCTTGAGCATTACTCTGTCTCGCCTTTTCTCTCTCTGCATTCATGATGGCATCTGTTGCTTTTGTTTTCCTTGCTGGGCGTCATAAATCTGCTCTTTTTAGCCAGTTGGAAAGCTTCGTATTAACAGTTAGATGCTCAAACACTTAGTAAGACCACTGAAAAAAAAATGGCAAACAAAAAAAAAAAAAAAACAAGCATTGTTTTGGCTGATGGAAAAGTCTTTCAGCTTAAAAACAAAACAAAAAAATCTCGATAGTGTTGTTGTTACGTCCGTAACCCACACCGACTCCCGCCATATGAAATAAGTTAATGATTTCCTGCCTGTAATACATTTATGAACAGCGCAGTGTCTTCTTAATCACAGTAGGGATGCCAATTAAAAGAGAGCACGAGGGAAATAATTGTGATCCTCAGATAAAAATCTGGTCGAGAATGGGGTCCCTGCTGAGGAATTGTAGCGAAAGCTGTAATTTTTCAGTAAAAAGTGACATACACATACATACACACACACACACACACAAAAAACACGTTTACGGACACAAACAATAGCGCTATTTTGCATTTTAAAAAGCAAACTACGAAGGGATAGAGCATGTTATCAGGCGTCGATTAGAAATGAGCACTTTCCTGGTATTATTGAAATCAAGTAAGTATGTCAAATCTGTTGCAAAGAGTTTCCATCTCTCTAGCGACGAACCTGAACCCGCTCTCCCCCATGCACACGTTAGCATATAAATGACGCCCAAACTGCACGCTTTGCCTGGCATCATTTCCCCAAACTCACTTTGCACAAGTGTGTGCCATCTGACAAGCCAAGCAGCAACGAGCAGGGTGTAAAGTTCTGCCGCTTTCCAAAACTCTTTCAGTTCCTCTCACTTCCTACTTTGGGTAAACGCTGCTGCCTGGTCCAGTGAGCGTACGCAAGTTTGTTTTTGGTAAAAAATAAAATAATTTAAAGCTGACACGTTTTAGTAATTAAAAAACTTCTAAACGTTGCCATAAACGTTTTCACAGCTTTTGCCATTCTTAAAGAAAAGGAATGATTTTTTTTTTTAGCAGCCAAACCTATGAAAATACACCGTAATCCTTAAAAAGCTAGCTAGTTATGCTGTAGCATTTGTCTCAAGTTAACACGGGTGAGATTGTTAAAATGTATTGCCAGATTATCTGTGATCCTGACCAACTTCACCTAGTAAAATATATCTTTTTGACCATATTGTTTATTGCTAACACTAGTCGACCCTGAAGGTACAAGGTGACAGTGCTAACCACTAAGCCACCGTGCCGCCAATCTAAACATCCAATTATACATAACACTGAATTTAACTCTATGTTTGCCAGTTTTGTTCAATTAAAAGATGCTCTCTTTTTTTGTTATGAGTAAAGTTTATACGGTCGATGAAAGATGATATCATACAATTATTTCTTGCATCCCTGGCTGATAAAACGAAGTACATTTTCAAGCATTTAATCCTTAAATTCTTAATTCTGATTTGTGTGGATAAATTCTATTTAATATATACATTGATTAGCCAAAACGCTAACACTGATTAACATTAATTATTAATTAAATACCAGTAAACAGGTGACAAGATCACAGCTATCACCCATGGCTCACCCATGCCCACAGGAACCAAATGCTGGCCCGTCCGGTCCGATTCCACAGAAAAGCCAATGCAGCACAAATCGCTGCATGAAGTCAATGATCGAAAGGCACCAAAACACCCCTTGCACCACAGCATGCCACATATGGAGCCCAGCAGGCAAAGATCCCAAGGCCACTGACACAACCTCCAAGCTTCTCAGATGCCCATCTGATTGAGTTTCGAACAAACATATCTGATCCAGATCTGATCCAGGGTCTGGATGAGTCCAGAACCCACAACCCATTGCGCCCAGAGTCCGCTACCAATATCATGGTGACAGACACCAGAGCACACCAAAACATCTATCCCCAGAGGGGACCAGAGCTGCCACGGTGGCACAAGGGGAACCCAAACCCTAGGTGTGTTTAGCTTAAATAGTTTTTATGTAGATGTATGTTTAAGAATTCGTCATGGAAATTTATGTTACATTCCCTGATTGTACATAATATCCATTTTTGATCAGGACCTGAATGCTCAAAAACTAACACGCAGTCATGACTTGAGCCAATAAATCGCGGTTGTGTTGTGAGCAAAACTTCTGTAAAACAAAAAAGGAGAGTAATTGAAGAAAAAGATTGAAAGTGAGATTAAGAGAGATGGATAGATAGACATCTGTGTCCTGTTCTTGTAATAAAACGTCTAGACGCCAATTAACATCAATTTTCCTGAAGAATTTGTGTCATCGGCGTGAAGCAGCACTCTTTGTACTCCAGGGTCCATTTTAAGACGCTCTCATATCAATCAATGCTTTTCTCCTCCCCTCACTCTCCTTTTCTTTAATTGAACTTTGTTTTCTTTTCGTCAATCCCTGTCATCAAGGGACACGTCTCGCTGTCCTCACTGTAGAAGATCAATTCGATGTGATTTCTTCTTGCTTTTTCTCCGCCTCCCCCTCGCCGCACTTACTTCCTCTGCAAGACAAACGACAAGGGGGTTTGAAGTGCACCATCACGCGTCTCTCTTCAGCTGCGTACGAGCGAGCGAGTGAGCGAGCAAGCGAGTCCTCCAGGGACTCGTGTTCGGCAACCATCATCCATAACACTTATTCATGTGCACCGTGGGTCATATAAATAAACGCAGCTTATTTAGCGAAGCTCATTCAGACGCTTTGAAGTCAAGCATCCCTGGCACTCAAATAACACTTTTTTTAGATTTGAAGGCACCTCTGTGATCTGGGGTTTGCTTGTCAGAATGAGATGCTGTTCGGATGTACTCTACAGTGTTACAAGTGTGTCTGAAAAGAGCATGTTCTTGGATGGAAGAGTTGAGACCAATCGAAGATTCAAATGGATTTAGCAATATAAAGACGACTGTTTTCATATTTAGAAGTTATAAATAATAAATAATGTTCGTTGCAGTTATTTTTCATTTAAGGTTGTGAAGTGGAAACCTAAATTATTTCTGTTAGTGGAAACTATGCAAGGAATAAAACACATTGGGGGTATGTTGGTTCAAGAGATCAATCAACAACAGGTTGGTACTGTATGATGCCACTTATGATGAAGCAAAGTTACTGTGATCACTTCAGCGATCATTAGTACCCTATAACGGCATTTTATTCTTTTTATACTGTACTACATCAAGTTACCTAAATAGAACGAAGACTTCTGGCTACTGGCTTAAAGCATTGACACTGACACTTGAGACTCCTTCCAAAAAATGTTAAACAAATGTTTCCTTTGAGAAAATCTCATTATATCTACAATTTTAGTGTTTCTTTGCGAACAAATACCTTTTTTTTTTTTATCTTTTAAAAGCAATGACAAAAGTGAGTTGTTTCTGTAGGAACCATGATAGAGTTGAATAAGTGCTTAAATATACAGTAACCCTGTGTGTTGAAGCTGCAATGCTGTCTTAGAAAATTAATCAACACCTTAAGAGTACAGAGATGTGAGAATTTAACACCACAATGTTATAAATATGTAAAAAAAAACAAAAAAAAAAAACATGCCAGGATTCTCATACCTTGTCCATGACTTTCACATTTTTGTGGTTTTCCTGATGACTTATCCAGGATATGTTGTTCGAGATTGTTCTGAATTCTAGTCTACAGGAAGACATGAAATGAAAAAATATGAATAAAATAACAAACCTTGCGTGTAAAAACAGCGAGCAAATCCAATACTACGGATCGACGGTGTTGTTCTGACCCAGTTCTTGTAATACGGCATAATAGTGCTTGCAAAACATCAAAGCCTCACGCCACTGTGGTGACTAATTCCTGTGGCTAAACGTTCACGGATGTTAATTGGAGCCCCAGAAGGGACCCATCTTGAAGGCAGCATTTACTCAACAAGCTCCAAGGAGCAACAGGAACCATCCAGATCCTGTTCAGACAACGTTCTGCGCTTTCGTCTCGGGGGGAAACGCATGCTCAGGTATTTTGCACGCCACAATGCTCGGCCCTGTCTGCGCACTATAGGGGATGGTAACAGCATTGGGAAACAGAAAAGGGGACGAGGGCAGAGGTGTCCTGATAAGACGCACTGCTATGAAAGCGTAGAAGCATGAGAAAGCAGATGGCCGAGCCGAGAGGCGCTGAAAGAAAGACGCGAGGCTACTGTGGTTCAGATTTTGGGGCTTTCCTTTCAGGCATTGCTCACTGTAATGGAGAGGTGTTATTTATAACATCCTTTTTTTTCTCTCTGATTACAGTTCAGGAAGGCCTTATTCTGGATTTCAAAGTTGCTGGACGACCCAGAGTCGAGGTTTGATCCAAGCGGTGAGTAACACTCGTTTACTTACATCAATGTTTTGTTTATTTCAGGGAATGTAAAAAAGCTTGTTCAAACTGACTTCTCCATGCTAATCGCTGGGATTTGATACACGCCTCCTGTGAGGGCCTGTCACAGTCACATGTCCTTGACGGGCAAATCTTTGTCTGCACATTCACAGAGTTTAACTGTAATGTAATTTAGCACTGAAAACAGTATAGATTGCGATGAGTTATGAATTCTTTTCACCGCCGTCTTTGCGACAGCATCAGTAAATATTAAAACATCCGACTCAAAGTTCAAACTTACCGAATACTTTATTACTATGTGTATCTAAAGTAAGAATAAGTGAAAACGATGAAAATGAGCAAGCTACTGTAAGGTTAATGTCTTAATAATTTAAGGAGAAAGTATTTGATTATGAATGATTATTCGTTTCAGTCCTTTTCTGCGTAAAAACTCAGAAAACATTTCCAAGGATCTATCTGTCAATCCTATTTTTGTAAGTTTCTCAAACTAATATTTAGGTTAGAGACTTAGGGTAAAAATTTTCTTTACCACTATAAACCACTTTAATTTGCGTACAAGTGTAATTTTATACTTTCTAACCATTTATATTTACGTTTGCTACATCTCCCAAACAAGTTCCTTATAAGTCAAAGAAGCCGTGAACACTCATCCCTCCACTAAATCCTTTTTTTTTCACTTTCTGTTTCAATATTATTGAGATAAAAATGTATCTTGTGGATCATTCCATCGTGAGAAACTTGCAAAAAGCTCTTTCGATAAATATTACCTTATTGTAAAGACTCGTCATGTCCATCAATTACAACAATAATAATAATAGCAATAATACAGCATTGCTCGGATTAAATGGAGCGTCCATGTCCCAGCATCAATTGTTTCAAAATAAAAAAGATAACATATAAAAACAAGAGCATTAGAATTAAATCGTCAGAAAAAATGGTGCACGAGAACCTGACGCCAGCGTATGCATTTATTATCAGACGTCCTTATTAACTAAATTAGCTAGCTAGCTAGAGAATCTTAAAGAATATCATTTGATTGCTATAGTAACGCTGATTTATCGAATAAAAAGTGTATAAAGTCAAAAGTCAGACAATCCTGGGCGTTTAAGGGGTTAAAGCAGGCGTGTGAGCCAACTATGTCTTGTTTTAGGGGAAAAAACAATTCACTGTTGTCAGCAGCTGGAATTTACAAGTGTAATTTATGAGGACACGATGTACCATGGACTCGGGCATCAGATAGTAATGCCGCGGGTCTTTAAATTCGGAAAATATATACAGGATTATGAGAAATCAAATGTTGTCCGGTTCATAAAAAGGTTTTTTTTTAATCACACGAGTACAACAAATGAGTACTCAAACTGGTGTACGGGGCACTTACTTTTGCACCACCGGTTTATAGATGCAGAATGAAATTACACCATAATTTATGCATATTGGCCTATGTTGAAGGGTATGATAATTTATCAATCTGATGAAAATGCTTAATGTACGTACAGTAGAATGTCCAGGGCAATCCCATCATGCACTGCAACAGGTTTAATATGTAGATAATGCAAAGAACCATAAAGCACTTTATATGAAATATGAAGCTTCATTTTGGGAACGTTTTTCTTTTAGACCCCTCCTTTTTTCTTTATTGTTGTTGTTTTGTTTTTTTTTTCCTAGGAATTGATCAAATCTGTACCTATGGACTTATTATTCTCACATGCCTTTATCAATCCTCCAATCATATTCAAGATATTCAAATATCTCATATAGTAGTTTCTTCTGAAAGCGTATGATCTTGTGAAGCGAAGATATTGTGTCCATGTGTACATATTTCAGCCTTCCGTAGCACCACCTGATTTCAATCAAACTCACCTTTTTAACAAAGTAGGGGATTGTTTGGGGTTTTGTTCTCTCTGTGAAATCAACTGTTTTGATGTAACTGATATCTGGAAACACTTTGCCCTTGATGAATCGAGTCGAGTCCTGGAATAATAGGGATCTGATCCTTAAAGTGTGCTCGAATAAATTGCATCATCCTTGTAATCCAGCTACCCAGCTACTGCCTGCTTTCAGACAGTGTATATTGTTTTACAGTTGCCGTGCCAACAGCTTCCCAGGTTATGAAACCCGGAGAGCTGTTACGGAGCAGTTACGGATCCAGCGCCTTCTTATAGAGACGAGTGTGTATTTACAAAAAAATGTCCCGCACACAGATAAGGCCACACACACAAGACAAGTGTGTGCGTATGTGTGTGTGTGTGTATGTGTGTGTGTGACTCCAGGCCCAGGATGTAATGTAACGGTGGGATCCGGACCTTGTGAAAATACCCTTTTCACGTCGCCCCGTAGAGCCTCTCAAAGCCATGGCATGGCGCCCGTGTTGCCATGGAACTTAGTGATTCACAAGACACATTCATCAAGGGAATTTCTGTGCAGTGTGTATGCGTGTGTGTGTGTGTGTGTGTGTGTGTGTGTGTGTGTGTGTGTGTGCATGCGGTTCAGTGGATACATCCTGTTTTCCAGGAGTTAAAAAAAAAATTAAAACATACATTTATGATCTACCTCGTAAAGATAGCACTTGAGTTCAGATTTTGCATCCAAGTGCATTTTGTTGTGAAAACATCAATGAAGAAAAAAAATGTTAGCATTATTTTTTATTATAGACATTTTTGTCCAATGTGATCATAGAGCTGGGAGGAGTTAAAGGTTAACAATTCTACACTGCACTAAAAAAAAAAAAAAAAAAGTGTCTCAACTGAAGATACGTATTAGAACCCTGGATGGTCTACAGAATGTTCACCACTCTCTTAAAAGTATATGCCCCCTCCATGGAATTCAATTCATTTTTTATTGATTGCAAAAAATACATTTTCTTTATGTTGAGATTAAAAAAAAAAGTTTAGTTATGTTTGTTTTTGTTATTTACACTCTGTTGTAGGAAAACCCTAAAGGGTACCTCGATAATGGACTAATCTTCTTTTTTTTTTTTTGATGGAAATGTAGTTTCTTAAACATGCATAAATTTTTGCGTTGAGGTTTTAAATATTAAGAGTTCTTAGCTTGTTAAACAAGTTCTACCTAAATCGCTCATAAAAAATGCATTAAAAAGGTAATGTTCTATAAGTAAGAATTTCCTTATAATGGACAAGATCAAAGAACCTTTTAACCATGTAGTTCCTTATATACACATTCAATACTTACGTTTTTTTCTTGTATGTTTCTACATGAAATGGGGTCTAGATCCAGAAGAGTCTACATCAAACACTTTAATCATGTACAGTACTGTTGTTTCTGACTATGTATTGGATTTATGTAGGATTTTACATTCAAATCCTGTCCAATGTCCCCCAAAATCCTTCTGTATTATGACGTAGACACCTTCCTCATTTAATTGAATCACATATGTAAGTATGTAGTATATAGTGGCGGAGAAAGACAACTGTTAGCCAGTTTAGCTAGTAACCCTGTGAGGGATACAGTATATAACAGTACATTACATTAATAAGAGTACATTAGTAACTTGTTGAAAAAAATCTTTAAGTTGAAATATTACATCAAGACACTTACTGCTAGAGGACATGACCAACTTTTTTACAGATCCTTTTTTTTGGGGAAAATGTTCTAAAGATGAGTCATTATCTAGATATATTTATGATTTGAAGTCACGACTTCCTTGTTCCTTTGTTCCTACATTGACCTGTTTATTATTTTAAACTGAGATGTAAGTAGTTTCTTTTTTTCCTTCATACGGACATTATTAAAGAGATTCAGATCAGGTGATGAATCGTATTAAAAGGAACACAGATGAGTCGAGTCCATTTATTGGATTTTGCCCTCTGAGCAAGATAATAACACACAGTTACCTCTTCCAATCAGCGCGAAGGCTCCCGGCATTCAATTTATCATAAAATGCTTTATCTGCCTCTCCTTGGTATAAAAGCATAGTCTAATTAACAGTATAAAAGATGGATGCATGCATAATTGATAGCTGTGTTCATCTGCTTCTCATCAGATGTCCATAAAAGACAGGTTTAACGGTTATAAATATAAATGCTCATGGCTCTATAACATGCAAGAACTTCTCATATGCAGCAAAAAAGCAATAAGGTAACATATAACCAGAATGTTATTACCCATGAAAGTATACCATGGAGTATGATGTACGGAAATAAAAAATAAAATAACAATAAAAAAAACAGTGGAAAAGGCATGATGTGTGTAGATGAGTCAAATTATTGTAATGTAGACAGTACAGCGCAGTAAATAACGTGGAATGGAGCTGAAACCGTGTAAATGAATGTTAGTCTATTTATGAAAAAAGTACATTTTATCAGGTTTATAGTATCATAGGTAAAATGATACTTTTTGAGCATGTTAAAGTAAAGTAAGATAGAGAAAATACAAATAAAGTGACATAAAATAAAGTAATAAAATAAAGCAGGATGAAGTATAATAAAGTGAAGTTACATAAAGTAAAATAAAATAAAGCAAAGTACTGTAGGATATAGTACATTCAAGCAAAATAAAGTACAGTATAGTAGGATAGAGTGTAGTAAAGTGATGTACAGTAAAATAAAATAAAGAAGAATAAAACATGATTAATTAAGGTACAGTAAAATAAAGTAGGAGAGAATATAGTACGGTGAAATAATGCAAAGTAAAATTAAATGAAGTAGAATACTGTAAATTACATAGAGTGAAATAATGTAACGTAGGATTGAGTTTAGTAAAGTGAAGTAACACAAAGTTAAATGAAATAAAGTTTAATATAGTGAAGTCCAGTAAATGAAAGTTAATTGAAGTAGACTAGAGTATAGTGAAGTAAAGTAGAGTAAAGTGAACTTAAATTAAAGGGAAAAAAAATAGCATTTGCTTAAATTAGCACAAAGATAGTACTCGTGTGGACTTTTAATTACATGCAAAACAAAATAAACTATACTGTAAGATTTTTGTAACACTCTGTATGAAGGCCACACACCTGGGATTTATGACTGAGTCATTCATTTATGTCATAACAGAACAACATGAATCAGTGGCGTAATCTATTGGTCATATGCAGTGTTTATAACACAGTGAAGATTTACAGGTCTTGCTTTCATTTAAAGATGATCAAGATCAAGACATCGCTCATGAAAGAAAAGTATTTTTTAAGTGCAATAAAAATATTACAAAAATAAATTAATATCATTTAATATTTATTAAATAAATAATTATAAAGCTAATAATGCCAGTTATTAAAAAGATTGGTGTGTGTGTGTGTGTGTGTGTGTGTGTGTGTGTGTGTGTGTTTGTGTGTGTGTGTGTGTGTGTGTGTGTGCACGAAAATCATCCACTGTGAGCTAACGAGGGGTTTTGGTGCATTCTGGGAAACGCATCCATGGTGACAAATCCGGGAGCTGATGGTGAGCAAAAGAAACAAAGAGCCAATGTCTATGAGTGTGAGGGCCTTTACATGCACACACACACACACACACACACACACAGGCAGCAATAACGTGAGCTTAATGGCTCATGACATGCCGGCCAGCTCATAAACCTGGCACGAGAAAATCAAACGACAAAAAGTGAAGAAAATTCCCACGCTCTCCACACACACACACACACACACACACACACACACACACGCTTTCCAGCTTTCAACCTGTTTGAGATCAAAGCTGAGCTGACTCGCTCATGGCTCAGGCACCAGGAATGAACAAGGCTGTGTTGTATTACACGAAAGTGTGTGAGTGAGGTGTGTGTTGATGTCTTTTCATGTTACTGTAGAAAAGCTCTTAATCACACAGGCTTAAAGGAAACATTTCATATTTCTATTATGTCTGGTTGTATTAAATCAGCTAAAACGTCTTGCTGTGTATCGAGGTCGCCAGGTCCATGTTACTAAAGTATAAAGAAAAAAAAAAAAATCTTCCTTACATGCTGATCGTCACGTCTTAAAAGTGTGTTATTTCACAAGGTATCACGTCAATAATTTATCAATATACAATGTTAACTTGCACAAGTATTCACCCCCTATACAAGGAACTATATCAGGAAAACGAACTGGAGACACGATTTAGTTTCTCTGGTTTTTTATCCGTTTATAAGCAGACAGATTTGTTCTTGGAGGTTTTGGCTAAAACAGTACGATGGTACAGCATTAAGTACATTCTTAAGTACTAAGTACAGAAATTCTAAAACCTTAAAAAGTTCACAATTATTTATTTATTTATTTATTTATTTATTTCCCCCACTGATCCATCTCGCAGAACAGTTTCAGAAACGATACACACGATAACAGCGTTAACATGTTTCTCCGTACAACATTATCAGCCTGTGCTGCATGTGTGGGCGAATGTGTGTGTGTGTGTGTGTGTGTGTGTGTCGAGCTCAACCTTGGCTCTGTTTTATTCGCCTGTTGGGTAAACACATACCCCACTGAGACGGTAAGGCACGAACCAGCAGGGACGCCTGACCAATATGTCCTTCTGATCAAAGCCACCGAGGCAAGCGTGTGTCCTCGCCTCTTCCTCCCCCTACCGAGCCCTCAACCGTCCCCCTGTTTTTTGGCTTAATTAATCAAAAATGATTTCTTTTCTCATTAGATATGCAGGCGGTCCACGTCGCAGTCGCAATCTACAGGGATCGATGTTTTACAGATGTTTAGGCCTCGCTTCGGTTTTTCGACATGGTGCTGATTTTTATTGGGTATGGATTTAAGGAAGAGAGCCAAGGGAATCTCGCCAGAGCTCACGCACAAACGTGTACACACACACACACACACACACACATACAACCTGCAGAGTGGTTTCGAGATCTGTGAGGATTGCGTTAAGGGTTTCAGACATCGAAAGTGGGTTGGAAGAGTTGGAACAAAGGCGTCGTATTGTTGTAACATTTTAAGGTGGATTTTTTTTTTTTTTGTGGCTTCATGGTGAAGAGGGAGCCAATACTTTTAAAAATCTTGGGGGGGTAAAAATTTTATATTTTTGGCTAAGATTCATACAAGTAGGATAAACTAAATCACACGGCACAGTGTTGTTAAGTTGAGACAATTCCTAAATATGTCAAATGTAATTTACTGAATTTTGCTGATTTAAGCTGGTCATAGTGCATTTTTTTTTTTGTTTGTTTGTTTGTTTGTTTTAGAATCTTTTTGTGAGCTACTGTAGAAGTTGAGATTGTGTATGTATTTTTACATGACTACATAAACACTATGTCTTGTATCTTGTAGGTCGGACATTGAAATAAAATCCCCCAGTTTATTCAACACGTCCCAGCGTAAAGATCTTAACAAAAAGAACAAATCAAAAAATGTAATTTAAGGAAAATAGCAAGATTAATAACAAAGAAACACATGGTAGATATTGTGTACAGTATAACAAGTTTGTCTTACAATTTTAAATGTAGCAGATTATTTTTAAAGTTATGTAAAAAGTAACGTTTATATTCCGGAACTTCACATAAAAGAAGGTTCTGGGGGAAAAAACTAAACAAAAAACAAAAAAAAAAAAAACCTGGAGCATTTTCTCTTTGATCCACAAACGACTTACAAATTTAAAAATTTCCTTTTAAGACGATGTTCTCATGAATCTACACAATAATTTTCTAAAATAATGCATTCAAAACCAAATGCTGGTCACAAATAATATATTATATACTCATATTAAAATTATTATTATTAATTGTTTGTAAATCACGATAGACTCTTTAAATAAAGACTAACGTGCGTAGGACCGAAATCCCCCTTTTCTATTCGTTCATGCTGTAATTCATTGCTCTTCACAGTTCCTTCAACAAACACGCAGATATTTCATAATAATGATAAATCAGTACTGTGAATATGATTATTAAACATTCTCCTATTGTGTGTTGCTCCTTTCGGCAGACAGAAAAGAGACGCGTGTGCTCTGGGAAACACATTTTAACAGCGTTGCAGCTCCACACAGTTCCTGTTGCTTGTAAACAAAAGTAATTTTGTATTTCCTGGAGTCTAGACACAACAGCGAAGGCCTGGCAGAACCACCAAGGAGAGCCCTTGTGGCTCCCGAGGAGGAGTTGGCACAGCGCCGTGCCAAACAGTGCCCCCGTGTGTGTCTGTCTGTCTAAATGAGTGTGTGTGTGTGTGTGTGTGTGTGTGTGTGTGTGTGTGTGTGTGTGTGTGGAGCAGAGCAAAAAAGAGATCAGATCAAGATTCTCTCACCATTCAGCTTTACTGTACATGGTTCATGCTTTAAAAAATGGCCGACGTTTGTAATTGTGGTCATGCAACTATCAGGAGATGATGATGATGATGATGATGACGATGATGATGATTGAACAGGTCATTTTACCTAAGCCTTTTTTTTTTGCCTCAATAGCTGACAACTTTGTTCAATATATTTTTTGTGTGTTGCTGTACTACTATTACAAAGAAGCTACTTCTGAAGTTTATGCAACAATTGAAGTGACCGATCTCATTTCCCTAAAAATTTCAAGTTGTTGACTTCAGCCGTTTTAAAGAAATTATTTTATATTTGCCGTTAAAATAGCCATTTTTCAGTGTCACATTATACTGCCCAACTTCAAACAATAATAATTTAAAATGCTAATTATTCATATTTCTTTATGAGTGTTAGTATTAAAATTGGTGTAAGCTTCTAGAAGCATATGATCTGTAAAAAATTAAAAAGCAAAAAATCTGTAGTGTCCGTAACCATGTCAAATTCATGATGCAATATCTTAACAATTTAGCATTTTAGAATAATACCTTTTTTCACTTTTTCTAATTTATGTCTTTTCATGTGAGTTTGTCATCTGAATGACAATTAACATCATTGAAAGATTTAAATTTTAAAATGTTACACACCACATAAGATTGCACAATTAGTTTTAACAAATGCTTCTTTTTATCTAAAGATTTTTTTATTTATTTTATTTATAAGAAATGAAGCATAAATCAGGAGATAAGAACCATTAAGTATTATGAAAAATGATGTTATATTATCCAATCTAAATGTTTTTTTTTTTACCTAACTCAGATTTTTTTTAGCTCAAATAACATGTTTTGACCGATAGTGAGTTTATTCAAACCTTTCTGAAAGAAAAGTGTATCTGCAAAAGTTTCCTTGAATTTTGTCTGGCGGTCAATTTAAGACTTAAGTTTGATGCATGCACAGTACAAGGTCAAAACTTACTGTTTATAATCTGGCACGTAACTGCTCATAATTTCACTCCTACTAAACATTTTGATTTAATTTATAACGCAGGAGTAGGGAAGGAGTGGAAGAGTTTCCATAAAATCTGTACAGCCATTTTTGTGTGGTGCCGTGACAAATTCTGGCTGGACAGACATACTGACATGCAGACAGACAGAAAGAAATTTTCTGAGACTGGTTTTTGGTCCTCCAATGTACAGTATGAAACATAAATATATAATCGAAAGAGCGAGTCCTGACGAGTGTACAGACAAATTCTTTCTTTTATCTAGTTACAGTGGAACCTTGGATTACGTGCATAATTTGTTCTGGAAGCGGGCTCGTATTTCAAAACACTCGTGAACCAAACTGAATTTTCCCATACGAAATAATGGAAACTCAAATTATTCGTTCCAAATTTTTATTATATAAAAATAATTAATAATACTAAATATAAAATAAAAATAAAACAAATTAATCTGCACTTTACCTTTGAAAAGAATCGCAAAAGAGCAGTGTCTCTGTGTAGAACGAGTGTGTGTGTGTCTGTAAAGGTAAAGGTAGGAGGGGTGTGTGTGTGTGTGTGTGTTGCATAATGTCCAATGATGCGCGTGCACACAGACACAATGAGCAGACTGAGCCTTAAGCAGAGAGAGAACATGGATCTTTAACTTCTCTATTGAGACTTGCTTTTGCTTTACACGCGCATAAATAAAATATGTTTTACACGCGTGAACGGGTGTTGATTATACCAGTAAGAGACGCACATTAAGACCCAGTAGGGGAGACGATTACTCACAATTCCGCAGCGCAAGAGAGAGAAAAACCATTGGCTCAGTTGTGATCACGTGACGCTTGGCGTCAAAACAAAAAGGAATGCGTGACACATGATACTCGGTACTCGTAAACCAAGGCTTGCTTGTTTTCTAAGTTCAAAATTTATTAAAAAAAATCTTTGCTTGTCTTGAAAAATCTTTGCTTGTCTTGAAACGCTCACAACCCACGTTACTTGCAATCTGAGGTTTCACTGTAAGTTGTTAGTGACATTGTAGATTTGTACTTTCCTCCTGGTTGCAGTGTTTTTTGATAGTTAGAATTTAAACGTATGTAAGCTTGAAATATTATCTTGCTACATTTGCTTTTTTTTTGTTATGTTTGCCAGCTTTTGTTTTCTTATAAGATTTTCTTATGCTGCCTACTTATTATTGGTAACCTCTTGCTAGTTTCCTTTTGTTCCTAGTTTCCTTATTTCAAAAATACATGTCAGACTCAACAGCCTTGTCGTTGGTTCAAATTTCAGTTGTACTTGAGACTAGCCCTATTTACTTAATATTAAAGGGGACGATGTTTTGAAAAATGCAGATGAAAATGTATAATACTGTTTAATCCACAGTTATTCACATCAACCCATAGGAAAATTTACTATGGAATGTACAATAATCTTAACTGTCATTCAGATGAAACTTGAAAAGATTTTACATGAAAAGACATAAATCTGAAAAAGTGTATTATTCTAATAATGCAAAATTGTTAAGATATTGCAACGTTTATTTGACATGGTTACGGACACATTTTTGGAAAAAAAAATCCGTAATTTTGAACGGAAGGCACAATTTAAACCAAATTTTTAATAGGTCATATGCTTCTAGAAGCTTACAGCAACTTTAGTATCAAAACTTAAAGAAATATGAATAATTTGAAGTGAGACAGTATAATGTGGAAAAAAGGCCATTTTTGGGGCACATATAAAACATCTCTCCAAAACGACTGAAGTTAGCAATTTTTTTATTTATTAATTTTTTTTAGGCAAGCAAAATTGGTCACTTCTATGTTTCTTAAACTTTAGAATCACCATAGTACTATAGACCATCAGAGTGCCAGGGTCCCTATACCGTGGGAAAATGTATTACGGGTAATAAAATCTAGGAAGAAAAAGTCTAGGTTAGTGAGTTAGTTGAGATTAGCTTATATTGGGAAAATGGTTTGCTTTGCACACATATACAGTTTGTTTCAAGAAACATAATATGGTTTAATTATTAATAGAGTGTATACTTAATAAATTAGATATGTGTGTCAAACTGTCTATTTCTCAAAGATTGTTTTTTTTATTTTGTGTACATTTTTTATTCCATTGTTTCTTGCCTCTGCATCTATATGTGAATAATAATAATAATAATAATCATAATAATAATAATAATTATTATTATTATAATTATTATTATTATTATTATTATTATTAGCATCATCATTATTATTATTATTATTTTTATTAATAATAATAATAATAATAATTATTATTATTATTATTATTATTATTAGCATCATCATTATTATTATTTTAATGGGACCAATAGATTAGTTTCATCATAAAATCAAAATAGCATTGATGTTTAGAAATATTACAGAGATGCTTACTATTGCATTTAGAAAGCATGTTCGATATGTGTATGTGTGAGATTGGTGTGTGTGTGTGTGTGTGTGTGTGTGTGTTCACCAGGCCGTTCCACTCAACTAAACAGGAAGAAGGGGGATGAAACGGAGGCGCTGAGGAAACTGGAGAGAAATGATTATTGATTTAATCACATAATCAGCAGCCAACACTTCAAGCCCAGATAGCAAATCCATAATAGCCTCGCCACATAAGCGGCGCCTTACAAATTTACCTCCAAAGCCCAGCACGTGCACGCACTGCAAACACGTCGAGGCCGAGGGTCACCTTCAACTGGCGTCAAAATATTGACACTCCTGATGCTTAAATATGGTTTTAAGGTTAAACGTTATCAATCATCGATAAAGTACAAGAGGAGTGACGGACGGATTAAAGAAACGCTTTTATTCTTATAATCTGAGAATCTGTTGGACACAAAGGGGAAATCAATTATGTGTACGTGTGTTATTGTGTGTGTGCGTGTGCGTGTGCGTGTGCGTGTGTGTGTGCATGTTCTCACTTTTTTGCGTATGAGTGTATGTGAGTGTGTGTAAATGCATTTGAAACGGGCCCGACCCTTCATCAATATGACACCAATAATTGTAGACTGTAATTGTAAAGTCGCTCAAAGATGCCACCAAAGACACGTCACATCACTCACGCGAGTATTTTTATACGCTCATAGCGAAGGCATGACGCCGAGTTCATCTCGACGTGTCACGACAATCAAACAGCAGCTTCACAAATTACACATCTGTCGAACGAATATCTCTATACCATCAACAGACGGGAAAACAATCCGTCAAAAAAGAAAAAAAGAAAAGAAAAAAGGAACGTACACCTGCGCATCGGCGCCGTTCACAATCCCACAGGTCAGAGTGATTTTTTTCGGATATTGTGTTACCGAGCATGAATATGTAATTGCGCTTATTTTAACTTCGCTGTCAGGTCAGAAATATCGTTCTGACAAGTCGTTTTGATGCTGCCGTTTTATTTTATCGGAAACAAAAGGTGTTCATGGTGGTTAGGATCAAGAATGGAAATGAATGGAAACCCCGTCCCATTATCTTTGGCCTCGTCGTTTTTCTAACAGCGATGGATAACAAAAGCCACGTGCGCATGCCAGGACTCTTAAATTGAACATCTTTGTTTCAGGTTTCTATCACTGTACTGTCACCGGTTTTCAACAAATCAGAGATACTTCCATCCTCTATTCACTTTGGTATCTGAGATTTTACCCAAGCTAGCAGTGATTAAAGAAAACGGAAACTCTTCAGAAGTTCTACAGATTTTTCCGTCTGCGGCGTGATGTATTTATCCAAAGAACGTACGTTGTCTTTTTACGGAGGGTTAAACTGGGACTTTTTATTGCGCACAATAACGTAACCCCTCTTATATATTCTCTTTACACTAATGTACTTTTTTCAGTGTTTTACTAGTGGTTGGATACCATCATCAAGGTACAAAGTTTTCTCAGTACCCCAGAGCCATGATCGGACTACCTGCTTTGCATCCGAATCACTGGCCTCCCAGGAACTCCTTCAATGCCTCAGATGTGTGGCAATGGTTAGGAGTGAGGTCAGGACTGTACGGAAGATGTGACAATAGCTCCCAGCCGAGTTCCAGTAATGTGCAAGTGGTGAAATTTAATCCCGGAAGTCCCGGTTTGACTTGAACGCCCCTCCTGTTTCTTTTTTGAGCTTAAATATGAGAGAAGAAAGAATCATACTACATATAATATAAACTTAAACATGTAATACAGTATTTTTTTCAGCATTTTATTGCATTAGTTTTTTTTTCTATTTGATTTTTATCTGTTTGTTAAATTAAAAGTTTAATCAGGGTTGATGGATTCTTACCTAATTTGTATTAAGCTGAAAATTATTTAACATTTATGGAAGAAGTCGCCAGTGCTAGTGCTTAAAAAAGTAATTCTTTGGCCAAAGAAAATTTTCCAATTGAAAAAAGTACGTATTTGATCTGCAAAATCAATCAGTCAATTATTCAATAGTTGCTATAATAGTAATTATTCAATAGTTTTTAAAAGTCTGCTGTAAATAAAAACTGATACAATAAGATACGAGCTTCTCTTACTCATCGTCTATAGCACTTTATCCCGCGTACAGAGTTACGGGGAGCCTGGAGCCTAACCCAGGAGACTTAGGGCATGAGGCGAGGTACAGGGTGCTGATACAAGCTTCCTTAATTTGGTATTTCTTTATTGTAAATTTGATATCTTTGATGGATTGGCACCCAGTCCAGGGTGTACCCCACCTTGTGCTCCTAGGATAAGCTCCAGACCCCCCACGACCCTGAATACAGAATAAAACGTTATAGACGATGAGTAAGTGAGTGAGTATATTTGTTGTTTCATGGGGAAAAAAATTGAAATTATATCATTATTATATGGTATATTATACTGTATATTATATTATACTATTATTATATTATTATTACTAACAGTATCGAGAATAAACAAAAGAAAGCATACCAATTATTCATTATCAAAATTTCAATGAGTGTTAAGAAAACAGAAAAATGGCTCATAATGTACATTAAGAGATAAATAAAATGGTTTAATGTCTCGAGAGAAAGACTCACACTGTGTACTTTTCTATTTCTTAATAAAGATTAAAAAAAAAACTCCACATGGTAGGAAACTATGAAAAAAGATATTTTGTTATTGCAGAATCAAACAAAAAAAAGGGTTTAATTAAGCATTATTAATTTATTTCATGCCACAGAGACTTTGATTTGTCTTGTTTGTCAGCACACTTAAGGAAAATAAATCTTGTTATAAATATTTGATAATTTTATTAATATTACATTAATATAAAATACATCATGCTATTTTTCTTTTCCTGAAGTGTGTAAGCATTTTTTTTTTGGCTGACTCTGTTTAACAGAACACAGATTTACTCTTGGACCCTCAACCCAGCTGAGGTTAGAGCTGACGGAGGTTTGTCTTGTCGTACAGTAACAGGACACTGTACTTGTATGTTAACTTCACCATGTAGAAACAATCACTCCGTTCCCAGATGCATCGATTTTCAGAAAAAAAAAACAAAAAAAAACTTGTCCACGGATAGATTCCACCCGGCATCTCTGCGCCGTCATTTGTCTGTTCCTGTCTGCGTCGCCCTGAGCTACGAAGGCGTAATTGTTTACCAAAGGGTTGCGCCTCATTGGCTCCTGGAGATTGGCTCCTAATTAGCAGCGAGTTGTCTGAACACGCTCGAGCACTGTCCACTCCACTTTCATCTAATCTCCACTCTTTCAAACAAAATAATGAGATCATTTACACCTCATTAACGTGGCCCTGTAATGTCCGCACATTCATCATAATGATTGCTTATCATTTCACTCTGCAATATTATCTCCTCTAATGAAACCGTTCACGCGCACTGCCAGGAGAGCCTTAATTGGCGGTGTGGAATCGCAGCTTGTCGAAACATGTGTGAGCTCCTCATTTGCATGCTGCACTTCAAATGCTAATATAGGATCGCAATTAAATATGTACATACCGCTGATAAAGATGCTGGCAGGACCAGGTTAATGTGTGGAAAACTGTAAAACATCAGGGTCTTGGTTTTAGTGTTATAAGATTCGCTTCTGGGAGAGAGTCATTTGAAATTCCACCAATATTCAGAATTTCCAGCTTGGAAATAACTGACGTTTTTAACTAGCTACACAAATGTTAAGACAGTACAGTTCTGTACATTAGTGCTAAATCAGATATTTTTTAGTTCTTTAACTAAAACTTAAAACTTATCGCTTGTAGTCAGTATATCTGTGGACGTTCTACTATGTGCCTCATTTGTCTCGTATCTTTGTGTTACATACATTTCCACTTTCTTAGGTCCAAACATCATTACCAAACATCACAATTTTTTTTTTCATATAAGTAAAAATGAAACACTTGTAGAATATAAAGTCTTATAAATAAGGATGAACATCAAGAAGAGGGGCCAGTTTTAACATGTATAAATGTACAAATGAATGTAAACTGCTGTAAGCTGATTCGCTAAAAAGTAAGTGTAGCTTTCTTGGCATGTTTTTGTCCATATTCTGTCCAAAATAAAACTCCAGCTTGTTATGCATTTAACTTGCTAATGTCAGAAATATTTTATGCTAACAATAGTTGAAAGACAGCAACACTGGACGAGCGTTGAATGAACGACGCAAAAACAACTTTGCAAATACAACCTCATGACAACAACCTGTATTTGGAGCGTTCATGCCGATTAACATCCATTCACACAACGTCCGACCACACCCAGGGTCCCCTAAGTTTAGAATTCCGATCGGAGACACAACAGCTTCTCACACACAGTACATGTATCTCATGTCACGCATCTCTTAGTGTTGCTCTCTGTTTCAATTTGTTTCAGAAATATTACTGAGGTGCATCTTAGCTCCCTAATTATGCTACTGTAATATGGGGTTTTACACAGCATCCATACTGCATCATGACCGCTTTCACAGAAGACTGAGTCAAACAGCATGGTAACGTAGTGGTTAGCCCCGTCGCCTTGCATCTACAGCGTCCGGGTTCGATTCCCGCCTAAGGTCTGTGTGCATGGAGTTTGCATGTTGTCCCCATGTTTGGTGGGTTTCCTCCAGGTGCTTTTGTTTCCTCCCACAGTTCCCAAGAGAACATTTACAAATTTGCCATTGCCAAATTGCCTGTAGTGTGTGAATGGGTGTGTGAGTGTGTGAATGTGTGCCTTGCGATACCCATCCAGGGTATACCCTGCCTGTATACGAGATAAATCATCATGTAGTCGATGTTGTTCCAATATCATTTTATCAAAGTAATTCTAACTTTTAAAAACAATTCAATACCACCAGAGTTCAACAGCATTGACTTTTCAGCATGTCAGGATGGTTATATATTAACCGTAACAGTCCAGTATACTGTACCTCATTTTGATGGAGCTTTTGATGGAATTAAACAGCAAAAATTTACTTTTTTACACTATTGGTGTTATTTGTGTGTATCTCATGACTGCTCAGTGCTGTCTACATACACTGCATTTATCATGGATGATTACAAAACCATTTTTTTGTGAGAAAACGTATTATTCTTCAAATATTACACCAGCAAAATGAAAGCTGACACTGTATAGAGTAAAGTGATAATGTTTAATACATTTCCAAACCGAAACGTATGATACCAAAGTCACAAAGTGTCAAACCGAAAAACTTCCTCTGGTCTGGTTTTCCGCTGCACGCAGGCTAATATGTGGATTCGATTAGCCCCTGGACATGGCTTCCGGACTGATCCGGGGCTTTGCTCCCCCAGTGCGAAGCGTAACCGAGAGACAGAAAGACATTCATCCCATATTTCCATTTTTTCCTACGCTCTATGATGTAGCAAAAGCGCATGAACACTCATATCCTCTGCCCCGTCGTCCTGCCAGCTCCTCAATATGGGATCAAATGCATGGTATGCGTTAGCTAGGCTAGCCGGAGTAGCCATGCATGATGAGGAGGCGGCCTCGTCTGATTTAGAGAGGCTTAGGAGAGGATTTCTTCCACTCTTCTTCCTCCGACGGAGGGCCTGGCTGCTAATTGTGGCCACGTGCGTGGAGAAGGGGTGCAGACGTGGGCCGAGTAGCTTCACTAAATTAAAACCTAGCTCCGCGTGTCGAAGGAGAAGCGGCATCTGCTTTTCTCTCTCTCTCTCTCTCTCTATCTCTCTCTCTGTAATGCCCCACTCCTCTGATCATCCAACTCAAGAGAGAAAAGAGTTTGAAGAGCTTCTCAGCACACTCGGCCCTCCATCCAACCCCTCCTTTACTTTCCCGTCCTTTACTTTCAAATGTGAGTGATGCGGCTCTAACAGCAAAGATACACCAGCTTCATGTGTAAAATTTGTCACGTTGTATTTTTTATTTATTTATATGCATTTGATCTTTTATTAGATTTCATCACTTCCTTCTTATATCAGCTTTTTTTCCCCCGCAATTTTACAATTTCTTTTTTTTGTTACAAAATTTATTTTAAAAAATTATAAATGTTTACTGAAAAACATCTGGTGATTTTTACAAATTATTAATAAAAACAAACAAAATAATTGGTGAAAATCCCAAAGATTTTAACATGATTTTTACAATTCATTTTATTTTTTTCACATTTCATTAAATTTTGTATTTGCTTTTTTTGTTATTCATTCATTTTATCTATTTATTATTTTTTTAAATCAAACAAGAGATTAAAAAAATATTAATTTCTTTTATTTTAATTGATTTTTTAGAGTTTTTTTTTAACGATCCATAAATTTTCATGTTGTTTTAAAAAATAATGCATTTTTACAGAACTACAGGATTACTTACACTCACATAATAAAATTATATCCTCATGTTTTTTTTAAAAATAATTTATTTATTTCCATGCATTTATTATTATTATTATTATTATTATTATTGTTGTTGTTGTTATTATTATTATTATTATTATTATAATATATGATCCCTGTTAAAAAAAATTGAGCAAAGCACCTTTAAATTGAGCATTAGAAAATAAAAACCTTTTTTCTACTCCCAGGGGAAGTGCACTCTGCCTTCTCTGACTTGTTCGGTATGATCCACTCTCTCTCTGTGTGTTGTATATGTATATTTATTAAATGTGGATTTGTCCGGGTCGATGTGACCTGGTGATATCCAGCTCTGACACAACTGTATGGTGATAACTGACCTGTCGATCGGCTCCACCACATGTTAAGCGCGAGCCTCAGGCTGCTCTGCTTATGCACCAGTGCCTGACCGGAGGGAAGCTAATAATCGGCTTTGGCCCCCAACTCTGTCACCTTGAGAGAATAAAGACAGTGGGGGTTGCATATCACACACATACACACACTGACGAGATTTATTTATATGCTGGTGTGCCCTCATTGTCAGCGCGACATGTCAACAGGGTGATCATTAAACCAAATTTGCATGGCAAAGTGTGTGATCAAGCTGTCACTTTGCTGTCTACACATTTATGAGATTCTCCCATTGCACACACACAAATTATCCGTCCATCATGCGGTGTTTGGTGTTAACCCGATGACACTTTGAATATTTTAATAAACCTTGCTTTATTCCGCATTGATGGATCTTATCAAATTAATATAACGACATCACATCAACCCTCCAGGAGCCGATTTTCCTCTCACAGCTGACATGGCTAACATAGCTAACAACTTAAAATGACATAATTAAGTTAGGTTATGCCACAGCGGTGCTAAATTCTTAATTCCTATTGGTCAGGAGGCAATAACTTTTCCATCACAGCAGTTCTGAAAATAGTTTAGTCAGAAAGCGAGAACTCACAGGTTTAGGAATTGTACTAATTCTAATAATAAAGTTTTTTTAAAACAAATTCATATTCATACTAGGGTTGTGGGCGTGTCACACTTTATTATTATTTGGCAACAAAAGTAGAAAATCATTGACATCATGACATACCAAATGTTTATTTAACATTTCTTGGAAGGAGTCTCTAATGTATCTGCCTTGTAAAACTTTTGTATGCTCGTGTCATCAGTAAAGAAGAACACCTGGCCATTTAGTACATTGAGGTCGTCAGCTGAATTCATTTTATTGCCACATAACGTTTCTAGTCTAGACCTGAGCATTTGAAGCAACCCCAGATCATAACACTGCCTCCAGGGGCTTGTAGAGTGGACACTATGCATGAAGGGTGCATCGCTTCATGCACTTCCCTTCTTACCCTGATGCTCTGGAATAGGGTCAATCTGGACACAATCAGACTACATGACCTCTTTCCATCGCTCCAAAGTCTAATCTTCAACAAACTAAAGCCTTCTACATTACGGCATTCGACAGTTGCCCATATCCAGAATGACTTACATTATAAGCAGTTGAGGGTCAAGGGCGTTACTCACGGGCCCAACAGTGGCATCCTTCCAGGTTTTAATATTGGCTTGGATGGTACTTAATCCACTTTTGCTCTTGTTGTTTTCTTTGCTTAATTATTTTCTTTTAAAATGTGACCTCTTAATTACTAAGACTTTTTATTTTAAAATCACAGGAAGAGATAATGGATAAGTTGTATATACTGTAAATTTAGGCTTCAAATTGAAACTGGCGAATAGCATTAGGTTCCACCTCCGAAATGTCTGAAATGACATTATAATTGAAGGGGAAAGTTTTGCAACAAAAAAAAATGTCCTGATTTTAGTTTCAGTTTATCTCATAATCTGTCTGACTTTTACAAAAATGTTTGTACTACAAATTACAGATTAAAATACACATTAAACCCTGTTTTATTTACAGTGGAGTATTTAGTATTTATGGAAAAGGTTGGGTGAAGTGGATTTCCGTTTTGCTATTCTCATAGCTCCAGTGCCAGACAAAAGGATAAAGAACTAGCAACTTAGACTACAGTGCCTGCTTTCTATATTTATGTATGGAAGAAATAGGTTCGTGAGGAAGTGTCTGCTTTCACATGGTCATGAGACTCTTGGTTTCTTTATGAAAATTTGTAATCAGTCGACACAATGTTCTCGTTTTCATTTTCTTGAAAGTGGCATTGACTAGGGCAGTCTGTGAATGAATCGACGGAACAAATCAACCTTGCACAGTTTTCTCATGGGAACAAATCAGGCTGATGTTTTTACTTTAAAGATGCCTTCAGGTCATAATTTATCTAAAAAAATAAAATCACAAAAAATGTATAATCTTTATAGCATTTAAACAGGGATAATTTACTTTGTTTGAACAATTTGTCTAAAATGACAAATCAGCCTATAACAAAATCAAAAACAAACAAAATCTTTTTAATATGCTCAGTTGCATCAATACAGCTTATTATAATATTTGATACAACTGAGTTAAAAAGACAGAAGCAAAAAGTAATAGATTCTGCAAAATTAAGACATAAAGTGGCATTAAACCCTGTGGAGTTCACACAGAATAACAGTTCGGCTAAAAAGTTATTTGCATAAATTTGCATAAATTCTTTGAATTTGGCGCAAAAACATTTACATGCCTGCATTATATTTATTTCATACCTTTACAACTTTAAAGACATTTTTTCATGGCTTATTTCATGTATATGTAAATATCATTTTATAATATTAGCTGAAATCATTGGTTTACCTAAAAAATATATATATTAGAAGAAAACACAAACTCATCTGTTTTACTCGCTAACTATCCTCAACCTTAATTATCCATCCATTTGGCTTTTTTTTTTTTCTAGTTTGAACTATATATTATTATTAATTACGACATTTAAATCCATTACAATTATTCCAAAATACATTTAAAAATACAAAATCAACAATACAAAGTTGATTCTTTTATTATCACTTTATAAGTGTTTTATGATTGTTGCTTAAAAGCAGTTTGGCAACAGTGACTTTTCTTACTTATTAAAGAAAGACACATATAGTACTTTTATCTGTTTATCGTTATGTATATTG
This sequence comes from Clarias gariepinus, assembly GCF_024256425.1. NCBI lineage: Eukaryota > Metazoa > Chordata > Actinopteri > Siluriformes > Clariidae > Clarias > Clarias gariepinus. The sequence continues at coordinate 4,688,311 of NC_071124.1, read as the reverse complement.
CTGTTGGTGTATATCTATAAAATCTGATTTTGGCATTATGTGTGTTATTGTAGCTATTATTACTATCAATGAAAGACGAGGACATGTTCCAGGTTGTTCTGAGAACCCATGAACTTAAAGCTACAGCTTGACCATTTGATGCTGACACTGGAGACTCATTCCATACATATAAAATAATACAAATAAAAACTGGAAGCTACTGTTTGTATCACTGAATGCTTAACAGTTCATTCTTCTTCTTTTTTTTTACTTTCTGTATAATACCTTCTGTATGATGATGTTATTAGCAATAGAAGGCATTATATCATTCGAAACCCAAACACCCAATCCCATGCCCCAGAATTGAGCCATGAGCTAAAAACAAAAGGAGCCAACAGAAAAAGGGGACACACAGGAGAGAAAGAGAAAGAGAGAGAGACAGAGAGAGAGAGTATATAAACGACCATGCATCTGTGACAGAACTGAAACAAAGCTTTGTTTGTGTGCCTCAATCAGTCGTGCTCATGAAAGCAGACCATTTATGAGACAAAAGAAACAAAAAATAATTTTATTCATATATATATATATATATATATATATATATATATATATATATATATATATATAATGTGGCAAGAACAATTATTATTAATCAGGCCAGAAATAACACACACATACAGACCCCTGAGGCCCACACCAAAACGACTAATGTACAATAAATCCACAAAGGGGCCCCTGAGTGCCTCCAATATACAGACTCTCCTGTATCCCCTCATTTTGACTTTCATTCCTGCCCTCCTTTTTACAGTACTAAGTAAAGGAACAGAGAGAACTAAGTTGCCTCGCGTCACTCGCCTCTCGGAAACCCGAACCCAGCACCTGGCACGACCCGTGCGAATTCAAACCCAGATCGATAAGAAGTTTTCTTCCGTTCTGCCATTTTTTTTATTTTTTTTTTACTTCGGACTCCTTTTTTTGGCCAGAGAGGTGAAGGGGAGGAGAATAAAGTTACAAGTGTGCATCGTAGGGCTGAAAGGCAGTGTGGGAAAAAGCAGCCTTGGCAGTGAGACGGGGTCAGCGGCGAGCCCGCCGCACCAGGTGTCCCCCCGCATTCAAACGATACGCTCATTCATAGAGCGGCCGCGGAGTATTAAAACTCAGAATTTGCAACTGAATGCTGATATAATCCTGGAAATATATGTCTCCATTAAGCGCGCTCCCATTAAGCGCACAAGGAAGCCTTTGTGCTGGGCTTTATGTATATTTATCAAGGTTTTAAAAAGAAGGCCGGTGAGGATGGAGAGACGGAGAGAGGGAGGGATGGAGGGAGGGAAGGGAGGGAGAAGGGAAGGCTCGGGTGGACTTTCCAACTGTTTACATGTTAATTTTCAAACTTAACAGCCCTCGTCCTGGAACTATTTATACACAGAATGCTAATCATTTTCTTCTCTTCTCCCCCCAACACTCCTCTTTTCTTTCATTCTTTCTCTCTCACTCTCTTGGCAGCAGTTATTTCCCACTTGACTGTGGCTATGCTAATGTGTGGGGATATGTTTGTGTGTGTATGTGTGTGTGTATGTGTGTATATGTGTCTGAGCTTGGGTTTAATAACGGCCCACTCGAGTCTTAGCGACTTAAAAAACTGTTAAAAACATTTTTAAAAGTTTCTTTTATTTAAAAACAATAAATACTTCTCAGGTTTACAGAAGAGATGTTAAAAGAAAGGAAGGAAAAGAAGAAAAGGAATAGATGACAAGTCCAGTAAATTTAGGGAAATTAAAGATAACAGAGGGAACAGAAATGAAAGAAAGGAAAGGCAATGTAAAGAAAAAGAAGAAAAGGAAAGCGAAAAGAAATGAAAGAAAAGGATGAAAAGTAAGCGACATTGAGGCAAAGAAAAGATAATAGATGAGGCATAAATTGAGGAAAGCACAGGAAAACAAAGTAATCGATGAAAAGTACAATTTAATGGAAATTCATGGAAAGAAGGGAGATTAGAAGAGACAGAAATGGAGGAAAGAAAATGAAAGGAAGAGAAGGAAGTAAAAGGAATAGTCATAAAGCAAAGCAAAGGAGCAATAAGGAAAAGAAGATCAGGAAAAGATAGAAAAAGGGAATAAAAGAAGGTGAACAGGAAAAGGGATGGAACAGAAAGGGAGGGAATACGCGGTTGTGGTACAGGTGCTGCATAAGCTCGGTTTTATACTTACAGTGTTGGGAACCTCAGTGAGAAAACTTTCTCTCAGGTTCTCACACAAAAGCGAGGAAAAGTGACTCTTGCACTCATAGTGACAGATAGAGCATGAGGGAGGGAGGGAGCGAGGGAGGAAGGGAGGGAGAAAAAGGGAAAAAAGCACAGAAAAAAGACAAAGCGAGGGAATTATGAAATGTGGTGCGCTCAAACACCATGGCAACTGCTGAAGTGTCAATGTGTCCACCAAAGAGGAATGTGTGTAATAAAACTGCACTCTCTTTTTCTCCGTCTGTCTCTCTTTCCTTTTTTTGTGTTTCACTCCATCCTTCTCCATGCCAACGCAGTAACTGTGCAAAAGACGGCGGCGACGGCGGCGATTCTGCACCGTGACTGTACAAGTCTGTTTTAAACCTCGACTCAGGCAGAAATAAATGTGAACATGAACCCAGGAGTCAAACGGGCACGTTTTCTTCTCACGTTGAAATCTTCTCGGTAGGTCTCCCATCAAAACTACAACTTCCTGCATCCAAGTAGAACTCCTCATAAACAGCTTATAACACTGATTATTTAACCTGCACCAGCTGCTATGCTTTAATACTGTAGCTCCATGCTATTTCACAAAGTTCCCTGAGTTTTGGGTAGCTTGATTTCTGGATTCACTTTTTTTTTTCTTAAACCTTAATTTTTTCTTAATAATTCCACAAGAGTTTTGTGACTACCCCGAGGCTAAAACTTCTACTGACATCTCGGTAAATCACAGCATAGTGTGGAGACATTTAATCATGTAAACACTACTGATAAAATATAATTAGTGGTCAAACTACACACTATTTGTATACATTGTGTTTCTCAGTTATAAAGAATTCCAGAAATATTCAAAAATATGAAATGCAAATATGGTCAAACAGTTTATTACAGGGAAATCTTTTTTTTTTCACACCCAATAAAAATTGTATCCAATTTGCCATTTTATATAATAATAAAATGCCTTTAATTATTAAGTCAAATAAAAGAGTCTTAGTAAAGTTGTGATGATAATTTGTGATGATACAGACACTACACTATCTGTATCTGTATGCAAGTCCTTCTTGAAATATCTGCATGTGTATCTAAATGGAGTCAGAGTGGCATAAACAGTTTTCCTTTTTATTATTATATGTGTTTATTTGTTTTATATTTAAAATAAATTTATTACTTACTCACTCATTTTCTATAACGCTTATCCTGTACAGGATTTCACGAGGCCCGCAGCCTATCCCACATTACTAGGGTCACAAGGCGGGAAACACCTTGGATGGGGTACCAATCCCATCACAGGGCACACAAGCCCAAACTCATGAACTCACTCATGCACACACAATTTGGAAATGTCAATTAACCTATCTACATGAGCACTGAAGCCAAACTAACATTTAAGCAAAATAGTGTCTATTCCGAATAAGCTAAATGTGTTCAATGACCTTATGGAGATGGTTAAAGTAAAAAAAAAAAAGAAGTTTCTCAGTTTCCCCGGCAGTCATGGACTTCCACAGTTGCATTTACTGTACAGTACATGGATCCTAATATTCCAATACTAATGAGAATAATAGTCCAAACAGAATAAAACACCTCATTCATAACAATTTGAACCGATGCATTGGAATGAATTTTCAGTGGGAATAAGAATAAAACATTAGCCATGTAAACACTCGATCTGAACGTTTCTTTCTTTACGGAATTATTTCATTCATTTCCATGCACGTTTGTCACATGTGGGAGTGACTCGACAAGTTTGAAATTGTGGATCCCATCCTGTTCCGTAGACAGACAGGAAGTCTAACCCGGCTGGTAGAGGAGGACGCTGATGATGTTGTAAACTGAACTTTTTGTCAATTTATGTTTTTTTCGTAATTTTTAAGTCTTCATAATTTTAAAGATTTTGTGTTTCACTAAGTTTAGTAATATTTTCAAATTGTCCTCCCTATTATCCAAAACAAAAACATAATAAAAACACGAGTTTGCTATCCAGTATGTTTTATTTAAACCATCATATTGTTAACATTTAATTGCATATTTCCATACCCAGAAGCACATTTGCATTCATTATATCTGTTGTAAAAGAAAAAAAAAAACTAGGATGGATTTGTAGCATTTTGCCAAATCATGCAAAAATCACAATTATATAATCCAAACGAGTTGGTCAACGTATTTTGGCATTTGTGCTTTTTAACATGCTTGGACTCAATGAAACTATGCATGACTTATTCATATTACAATATTTTGTAATGCTTTCAAAAAAAAATTCTTAAACCTTAAAATGGATTCTCATTTGAAACTCGTTTTGCCGTCAAACAGTCTTTATCCGGTTTATATTACACATACTTAATTCATGCTTGTTTGAAAAACAGTTACAAAATAATTGAAAATATCTAAACAGGAAATTTTTTAAATTTGAAATTCTGTGGATTCATATTGTTTTTCATTTATGTTTGCTCACTAAAAGTAAGAGCTTTTCCATATGTCGATTTATTTTTACATGTTTGAAACGGTTTGTACTAGAAAATTCATGTGTGAATTCTTTCCACTTGAAATGTAATGTTATCTTTATTGGAACATAGAGTATTTGTGTGTGTGTGTGTGTGTGTGTGTGTGTGTGCGTGCGTGTTGTGGGGGTGGGGGGGGGAGATTGGGGGGCATCAATTTGCTTGTTGTGTGCCGGACTACTCTTCTCTTTCTTGTTTTCTCTCTCTCTTTCAAGCTCTCTCTCGCACGCTAATTATGATGCTAATATCAGCACTCTAAACAAAGTAGCAATTTCAATGACTGATATGAGGACGCAAAATGGCTGCCTCGACAAAAGAGCCATTGAGGGGGCCACAAAACCTGTGAAAAGATGTGGATTTGTGATTGTACGTGTATGCGTGCATGTGTGCATGTGTGTGTGTGTGTGTGTGCATGGTGGCGTCAGTGTGTTTGTACCATCACCTGAATTATGCACAGCCCATTGTGTTTAAATATCATAAAATTGACACATGAATGTCCGCGGATCCACCTCCTTCCAACGCCGGGGCGAAGTGATTATTTATCCCACTCCGGAGCCGAGCCCAGACAATTAGTCATATTCGTACGCTGAAATTAATCGAGAGACGCAGGAGACAGCGGGGCAGTACAAAAGGGAGCTTTTGTCGCCTCTCCTGTCTGACAGGGATAATTAAATATATGAAATTGAAATTCCTCCATGGGGGGTCGTGTTGACAAGGCTGCGTTTGCATCCATGCCCGATCCTTTTGTGCCAGCATTTGTGCCACCGCAGTGCCCGTTTCTGTCCATTAAAGCACACACACACACACACACACACATGTTGAGTTTTTTCTCATGCCAATGCCAGTTGTATGAACAGGAAACAGGGACGATGCTGTACAGTTAAAAAGATGCTTATTGAAATGCTTTTAAAATAAATTAAAGGCTTAAAATAAAGTAAGATATCCTGGTTATTATACCTTACATTCAGCACACTTATTGTTTAACTATGTTCCTTTCCATCACTTATATTTCCGCAGATCATACTATGTGCATTTGATTTTTTTTTTTAAGTTACATATTAAAATTTCATCTGTAGCACTGATTTTATTGCATTAAAGACATCAAACACACCATAGTACAGATTTCTAGCTTCACTTCCTGACTTGAGCCGATGCCCATGAAGGTGAGTGTGGTTTAATTGGAATTGTGAGCTTTGTGTTTAGGAATATATGTAAACTTTCTAAACATAATCGATTATATACAACTAAAAGACATACCAAACGTGTTGCGAAATGAGCAAAACATTTTATGCTTAAATAAATTTAAATATGTGAAGGAAAAGATAGAATGTGAACCTGAATGTTTTTGATTTTTTTTTTCTTTTTTGAAGTTTATGATGTCATGTTGCATTTGTTTTGGTTTTTTTGCAATATATTAAAAAGAATTTTTCTTTTTTTTTACTTTTTAAATATATTGCAGTGTTTTAAGTCATTCTCTTTAAACATTTTAAAAGAGAAAAGCATTTTCAATACAGTTTAATACTTAAAATGATTAATAAAATTATGTTAGTATGCAGTTGCAGTATGTTTTTATTTCTAATCATATATATATATATATATATATATATATATATATATATATATATATATATATATATATTTGAAAAAGTTTAACAAATCATGTTTTAAACAATATTTATTTGGTATGTAGATTTTTGTACAGTAGCCCCCCCCCCCCCCCCCCCCCCCCCCACAAGCTTGTAAGCCTTGTTCACTTGTGTGTAGAAGTTAGATCAGTTCCGCATAAATAATGTGTTCATAAAAACATAACAAAATGGCACTCAATTTTATGAACTACACATGCACCACACAACTATTTATTTGTCATTTTGTCCCTAAAGTGAACAGTGTGTGTGTGTGTGTGTGTGTGTGTGTGTGTGTGTGTGTGTGTGTGTGTGTGTGTGTTGTTGTGAAAGTAAAATCACTCCCTCTATTGCTGAAGAGATGTGTGTGTGTGTGTGTGTGTGTGTGTGTGTGTGTTATTAAGGAGCTAGCAGACTGAAAGTTATTTGGACATCCTGTCCTGCTTCCACCTCTCACTTCTGCTCTCATGTCGCTGTCTGGTTTCTGTGGCTGGTCAGGTGATCCGCTCTGACACACCGGTGCAGCGTTGCTCTCGTACTGTACCATCACAAATGTTTGTGCGTGTGTGTGTGTTATGTGTTTGAGTAAGCACGTGCATCAATGAAAGCACAGGTATTTTTGTTCTTGGGGTGGCTGTTTATCTCCCCAGCCCGGCAACCACCACCCCGGAAAACAAATAAACAAATAAATAAACAAATAAATAAATAATAATCTTAACAATATGGTAAATAATTTCGTACACTATGGTATAATTCGACATTCACCCCTTCATTTAATTAGATTGATGAATATAGAGCTCTTAAAGACATTTTGGGAGATAAATAATGTGTTACAGCAAAAACCTGTGATTTAGAATTATTACAAAATAACGCATTTATGGGAAAAATTATTTCATCATTTAATTTTTATAGAAAGAAAGAAAAACGAAAGAAATTAGGTGGAAACTAAAATCTTAAAAAACATAAAATATTATCATAAAATATAAAACAATTCTAAATGAAAGAAGAAATTAAAGAAAGAATGAAAAAAAAACTTTATTTCAGGCAGACAGAAGGTTAAAAAAGTACATAAATGAAGAAAAAGGATGGATGGATGGATGAAAAGCATTTATGGATGAATGAAGTTAAGGGAGAAATAAAGCCCTAATGTGCAAATATTGCACACATAAAAAGCAAATAAATAAATAAATAAATCTTTGTGAGATGTTTCAAATGCTTATGCATAAAATTATTTTATGCATCATCATATTTTTTCTTTTCCTGGATAGCTCCTTTTGTCTTTAACTGATAATTCACTGGCTGAATGGATGTGTGTACATATTTAAACACATGTTTTCTGTATAATATATCTGAACGTCCACTCGTTTCACTGTTACTGCTAGGTTCAGTATGATTGTGCACAGTAATTCAATTTGTTGAAATTCATTGTAGAATAAACGCATTAAATAAATACAGACACATGGAGGAACGTTCTGTAATCAAGGAAAAAACGCAGCACTTGGACATGTACAGTACCTGAGACTGAGCGGAAGTTCAGGCTCTAATGTTTGCCATGTTTCCCTCAGACGAAAGTGTAATTAGTTGCTGTGGTTCAGATGCTAGTTTTTTTTTTTTTTTTCGTCTCCTGCTCTTCAGCCTCTGGGCTTTCTGTCATTCTTTATCTCTCTGACTCGCACTCATCCAGTGCCTTCGTTTTTTCCAAACACTTACAGGTACAGTACAGCTCTGATAATCATCACACCACCGCAGAGAGACATGAAAGTGCAGGAAACCAGCAGAAGAAGCCTCCAGGGTGTGAAAGAGAGACAGAGCGAGAGAGAGAGAGAAATGCTAATTAATATCTAAAGTGGATCAAGACCTGGAGGATTGAAAAACAGTTCACAGTTAGACATAATGCAGGATTGTCCTCTAAATGCTTCCTGCATTTTAGTCTTTTTAAAAACGATCACTGCAATAGCATACAAAAACTAAAGAAACTATTTTAGAAAAATGATTTACACTGGTCCGCCATAACATTAAAACATCTAATATGTCTAATATTGACTAGGAGCCTCCCAAACACCCCTGACTCATCGAGGCTTGGACTCCACTAGACCGCTGTGTTGTGGTATCAGGCACCCAGCCATTGGTAGCAGATCCGTTAAGTCCTGTAAGTTGTGAGGTGGGGCTCCATGTATCGGACTTGTTTTTCCAGCACGTCCCACAGACGCTCGACTAAACTGCGAACTACAGAATTTGGTTCCTCATTCTATTCTTGAACTTTTTTTGCACCATGGGATGCCGTATTATCCTACAAAAAAATACAGCAACATTTTTTCATGTAGCAGGGGTTACTTGATCTGCAGCAATGTTTAGGTGGAGGTGTTTTAGGTGTAGGTGGTATTTTTCAATGTAGCATCCACAGGAATGGGAGGACCCAAGGTTTCCCAGCTGAACTTTAGCAGCATCCTGGTGCCACCACTTTCCCATGGAAAGTGACGAACACACACACGTCCAGACATCCACATGATGTAAAACATTCATCTGACCTTCTTCTTCCAATGCTCTATGGGCCTCAATGAGCCTTAGCTGTCCATGACCATGTCCTAAGTTCACTGATTGTCCTGTCCATGGAGCACTGTTTTTAGGTACTATCCAACCTGAAAGAGCTGCTGTTTCGGATATGCTCCAACCTTATCATCTAACCATCACAAAGTCATGGTTGCTTGTTGGGTCTGATCAATGGATATTTGTTAGAAGTGAAAAAAAAAAAAAACATTAATGTGCAAAATTGCAATTTGGCATAGTGCAAAGAAAGAAAGAACGAAAGAACTAATTGACAAGCTAATAAAAAAACTCCAGTACAGTAGAAAGGAAGTGAACTTCAATGATAAGTGATTAGAAAAGGAACAGCATCACTGCACACTTTTATGACACTTGAAAAGGAGTGATTTTTCCATTCAGCAATGGCGTGGCCCAAACGACTTAAAGGTTTCCTTTCATCTGTCAGGACGATAAGGAGGCGTCGTTCTCTCAGGCAGGATGGGAATCTCCACCTTGTGATCATGGAGCAAGAATTCCCACAAGCTGGAAAAACACGTCGAGGCGTCTGAAAGGAAAACGAGAGGCCTGATAATGAGATGTGACGACTTTTTACAGATAACAGAACATATTGTTACGTACACCACACAGTCGTGGAGTCCTCGAAGATGTTGATTTATTATTACATCTTGAAATGAAAATTTAAATACACAATCATTCATTTGTATAGTGAGTGGGAGGGGCTTACTCGTTTCTCCAGTCGATCACAGTGATACTAAGGCATGAAATCGTAAGTGGCTCTGAGTTTGTGGATGACGAAGAGGGCCAGTAGCACTTTTATTTAGTGTAACATGAACAGCGGTTTGAAAAGACGCGAAGGCTGAGTTCACGCGTCTCAAAGAACAATTATACTTCACACTACTCTTCTGTTGTATAAGCATTATATAAAATAATTCCATACAATATTTTTATTTTATAATGAGCATTGGGTTTAATCTGGATTTGAACTCTGAACATCAAAAGGTTTTCAACCATAAATTCAACTAAAATAAATCAAACGAAAAGATGCACACACATTAATTAAACCCCGCCCCTAACCCAAACCCCAGCTTTTTCGTTATGTTTCATACATGAGATCATGTTTGTTATCCGTCTGGAAATTGTCAGAAGTCAACAGCGACATCTTTCTTTCCAGACAAACGAACGGCTTCACTCCATTTTCAGTTTCATCCCATCGATTTGGTTGATTAGTTGATTGATTTCCACCTCTCTTCTGCACACGTCGATATCAAACCACAAACGCATCCGGATTCCAAACACCCAATTCAGCTCCACAGCTGGTGCAGCCATCCACTTCCCAGAATTCACAGGGGACCAAAAGCTGGTTTACATTACCCACAGTGAAGGCAAATGACACATGACTACCTCACACAATGATCAGTGTGTGTGTGTGTGTGTGTGTGTGTGTGTGTGTGTTTTTGTTCAGTAACAAGCATGAAACTTCTTTGAAAATGTCTTTGCCATGGGTATCCTCATGAAAGTGTGTAATGGTCAGTGTAGGGTCTGTCTTTGATTTAGTACACTCTAGTCAGGGTCAAGGTGGAACCCCAGGATCAGCGTGTGTGAGACGGTGTTGGCAGTGCCGTCACTCGAGAGCTAAATACAGTACCTTTACACACTCGTTCCACAGACTAAGAATAACCAAGCCACCTACTGGATTGTTTTTAGGAAGTGGGAGGAAAACCCACAAGGACTCGGGCGAAACATTCCACACAGAATCACACTCCATTAAAAAAGTGAGACGTGACATACTGTAATCATTTTCAAAAATGTACCTGTTGGCAATTTCCTGGGTTTTACGAGGAATAAACACTTCATCACATGCTGTTAGTAAAAAAAATAATCATCTTTGATGAAGTGATGATGGTAACTCCGTCTACCATGGTGTTGATTATTTTTCTCTAAGAACATGAAACTTTTTAAAGGTTAAAGTGTGTGTGTGTGTGTGTGTGTGTGTGTGTGTGTGTGTGTGTGTGTGTGTTTGTGTGTGTGTGTGTGTGTGTGTGTGTGTGTGTTTTGTAATTCATATCTAATTAAATGTTTTCTGATTGTATTACATGAATGCATGATTTTATAATGCATGAAATTATTATAATAATAATAATGATACATTTTAAATAAATATAAAACAATTCATATTACATTGTTTAAATACTATAAATCTACGGTGGCGTAGTGGTTAGCACTGTCGCCTTGCATGTCCAGGATCCGGATTCGATTCATGCTTACGGGTGTGTGTGCATGGAGTTTGCATGTTCTCCCCGTGCTTGGTGGGTTCCCTCTGAGTGCTTCATGAATATGACTTAAAAACTGTAGAAAGTGCAAGTCTTTTCTGGTATCTTAAAACACAAGTTAATGTAATTTTTTATTATTATTATTATTTATTCATTTATTTTGTTGGGTATGGAATGAACCCCATAAATAATGATAAATGTTATTGATAAATTATTGATAAATAATGACACATACTGTATCGAGGGCAGATATTGTATCTACTGTACAGTATGTTGTATGCATGTATTAATTTATGAGGGCAGCATGGTGGGTTCGATTCCCCCAGTTCGATTCCTGTTTCTGTGTGTATGGAGTTTGCATGTTCTCCCCGTGCTTGGTGGGTTTCCTCCGGGTACTCCGGTTTCCTCCCACAGTCCAAAGACATGCAGATTGTCTTGATTAACTGGCATTCCCAAACTGCCTGTAGTGTGTGAATGGGTGTGTGTACAGTATGCAGTATAAAAGCAGTATAGCCGATGAAAAAAAAAAAGAGAGAAAGAAATGTTTGCACACTACAGTCAATTTGATTTAAAGAAAATAAGTAAACTGCAACTTCATTTTCCAGTATTTGTCCCACACTTGACATGAAATGTCTCTTAAACCTGGCAACCCAAACTAGCTGATACAGATGCTAGTGTACACACGCACAGCCAGTGCATTATCCTATTTACGTAACCTTCTCTTTGTGTTGATTGTAATTATTGACTGTATTGTTGTCTCTTTATTGTCTTTTTTTCTATTATTCATTTTTACAACACATGGTTATCATGTTGCATTTACACACACACACACACACACGTATACACAGTATGCTTTGCAGCAGTCACATGTCATGGACATTGCAGCTTCTTTCTGAAGAACGAAAGAAGAAAGAGGAGAGGGGTAAAAAAAAAAAAAGAACGTGTGATGCGAGATTGACGACTTAAATACTTCATCAATCAATGCTGCAGCCGATGTGTTGTGTTGTGATTGGTGGAGAATTCAGGCAATCCATCTTTCGTGGTTGAAAAAAAGAAGAGTTAAAGATTCCTCTCAGGTAGCGCGACTTATTTATTTCATTTTGCGGGTTGCACAGGTTGACGTGCATTCCAGTAGAACGACGAGGAAAGGATGGATGAAGGGAGCCATGAAAGGAGCCTGTCACCGATGTCCACTGTTTGTGTGTGTATGTTAATGTGTGTGTGTGTGTGTGTGTGTGAGAGAGAGAGATGTTGACGATGTTGATGAATCTTACGAATTACTATTTGATAAATATTTAGAACAAAATGATTATACTTATAATTACAAAATATATGATCATTAAAGTAAGTACTTTAATCACAAAAAAATTAGGGAAAATATTAATTCAATGCATTTAAATTCTTTCAAAATATCATGATCGAATATTAACGTCATCAAAATATATATGCCTTTATTTGAAAAAATAATAAATTAAAATATGAACAATATTATAATTAATCGATAGCATAAACAACTTCCGTTTTTAATTATCTAAAAATATTTTTTGTTGCTTTTTGTTGCATCTCTCTATTCAAGTTACATAAAAGCATTCACAATGCTTTTTGAAACATTTTATAAACATTTTATTTGATTATTTTTGTAGTTCTGCACATTTTAAATAACAGCATTAAACTATATATTGCTTCGTATTAGCCTTCTTTACAGATTATTAAAGCGAGCTACACTCCCAAAGCTAGTAACAATCTCTGCTACTGTACTTCATCTCAGTATTTGTACTACAATCTCTTTACACATGTAATGAGAGGGGGTATGCGTACACACCACGTTGGTTGAATTGACCCGTTGCTGCAATACCAGAACGTGTCCACCATACTGGTCCCAGCAAGATCTGTCTTTTTCTGGTTTTCCGTTTATAACCGTTTTTAACGAGGTTTATAAGCTTTTGGTAGGATTAAAAAAAAGTTTTGTCTGTAGTTACTTAAAATCCCGCTATAATCACTCCCAGACGCTCAGAAGAGGGAGTGTGTGTCAGTGTTAGGCTTAGATAAACTGTAGAATTAAGTGAGATGTAGTAGTACAACACTATACTGTATAGTAGAGCATATATTATTAATAGCTAATTAATACAAAAACATTTTATAATATTAACTAGCAAGTTTTTTTTTTTTTTTTTTTTTTTTACTACACAGAGATCATATACCTTTTTATATAGCATATACCACTCAGGTAAGAAATGTAAATGTTATAGTGGGTTTTTTTTTCCCCGTCCTCCATTTATTTGAATATGTTTACACATCACTCATGCTAACGCAGATATCTCACCCTGCAAAAACTCATTTCAGGGAGATCCCCTCTAGACACCAGGAACCCAGAACCATCAAAAACCAAAAAAAAAACATTATTCTGGATAGAGTGTTTACACACCTAGAATGACAGGTTGTGCCAAACATTGAAAGATGTAGCGTATACCTAAGGTCTTGTGACCTTCTCTGAGAGACCTAAACCAACAGTGTAAGAAGAGAAGCCTGTCCTGTGAAAGCCCTCCCGAAGGTGTATCCTTATGTCATCCTTTATTACAATATCAATTATCTGGTTCTTCAAGTCTTTCTCAAATTGCTTGAGCCATGTTTTCTTTGGTGCTACTCGTTGAACTATCCATTGGGTGGGTCACCTTCTCAAGAGGAGCCTGTATGGCAGCTGGCTGGTGTTCATTCTGCAAACATGACCACACCACTGCAATCTTTTGGATATGGTCTTTGGTTGAGAGTTGGTGTTCACAACTGTCCTGGATGACTTCATTGTGTGTGCGATTGCGGATAAAAACTATTAAGATTGGTTACCAGCAGTGCATCTGCGATTCCTTGGGTTTGTTCACATCGTGCTTGAGAATCATTCATGTTTCTGATCCATAGAGAAGAAGAATCTGCAAGATTTCTATCCAGGAGAGGATTGATGTTGGTCATGAGGGTACTGTAATGTTGGCTTTCTTCCAGAGACACCATTCAAGTAAGGTAAATGCTGCTGTTGGTTGGCCAATCCTGCTGCAGGCTTAAGCGGTGGATGCCATTTCCATCTCTTGAACCAGTGACCCCCAAATATTTGAGGAGTGTTTGGAGGAGTTTTATTATTTTCTGGACCACATGTCTGACCTCCACAAGGCTACCAAGAGGAGCCCATAATGAAACTACAAACTACTGTACAAAAAACTTCATCAGTTGGTGAATGGCAAAGATCTGACTGCAGCAGCTGCGATAGTTCAGAATCCTGTTTGTTTCTTCACTGCTGACTTGCTTCTGAAGTTTTTGTACTGTGGCCTGCACTACATGCTTTATTTTTGTTTGGCCACTCAGTCTCGTTAGGGTTTTGTACAGGGTTCAGTATTTAAGTCGTTTGGCTGCTTCTTTAAGATCATCTGCCACACTGTTTATCCACCAGGTCCAAACACACTTTCCGAGATCAACGGTCATACATGCCAAGATCTATTTAGTTCTTTGCTTTACTGCTTCATCCATATTTTCTCAGTGTGTGAGTACTATGAATTTGTTGAATCGAGCAAGCTGGAATTCTTGAGTGGTTGCCGGATCATTCAAACAAATCCAGTTCAGCTTGGCTGGTGAAGATGCCTTGCATCATCACCTCAGCCACTTGTTGGTGAGTCATAATTTGGATACTGCCATGATCAAAATTTTGCAGCTCGGTAAGTCTTTGGCTTGGAACCATCCATAACAGGGTTGCCCTGCAAGAGAGACAGAGAGAGAAGTTAAATGTAAATCCAAATGTCTACTAAGAATAGTGATTGGTTCAGCGCAAAGAGAGATGAATCAGTATGAATGTCGAAATCAATATGAACACAGTCATGGCCAAAATTGTTGCCACCCCTGAAATTTTTTCAGGAAATCAAGTATTTCTCACAAAAAATAGCATTAACACGTTTTGCTAGACACATGTTTGGTCTCTTTGTGTGTATTGGAACAAAGCAAAAAAAAGGAAGGAAAAAAAGCTAATTTTACATAATGTCACACAAAACTCCAAAAAAGGGCTGGACAAAATTATTGGCTCCCTTAACTTAGTATTTGGTTGCACACCCTTTGGAAAACATAACTGAAAATTAGTTGCTTCCTATAACCATCAATAAGTTTTTTACACGTCTGACCTGGAATTTTTGCAAACTGCTCCAGGTCTTTCATATTGGAAGGGCGCCATTTCCCAACAGCAAATGAAAGATCTCTCCACAGGTGTTCAATGGGATTTAGATCTGGACTCATTGCTGGCCACTTCAGAACTCTCCAGTGCTTTGTTGCCATCCATTTCTGGATGCTTTCTGAAGTATGTTAGGGGTCATTGTCCTGCTGGAAGACCCAAGATCTCGGACGCAAACCCAGCCTTCTGACACTAAGCCCTACAGTGCAACCCAAAATCTTTTGGTAATCCTCAGATTTAATGATGCCTTGCCCACAGTCAAGATACCCAGTGCCAGAGGCAGCAAAACAACCCCAAAACATCTTTAAACCTCCATCATATTTGACCACTTTGTACTGTGTTCTTTTCTTTGTAGGCCTCATTCCGTTTTTGGTAAACAATAGAATGATATGCTTTACCAAAAAGCTCTATCTTAGTCTCATCTGTCCACAAGACATTCTCCAGAAGGATTTTGGCCTACTCAAGTGGGGTCCTCCTAGATCTCCTGCCCTAGCGTTTCATTTCATTTAAATGTCAACAGATAGTTCACGCTGACACTGATGCTCCCTAAGCCTGCAGAACAGCTTGAATTTCTTTGGAACTTGTTTGGGGCTGCTTATCCACCATCTGGACTATCCTGCATTGCAACCTTTCATAAATTTTTCTCTTCTGTCCACGCCCAGGAAGCTTAGCTACAGTGACATGGGTTGCAAACTTCTTGATAATGTTGCACGCTGTGGACAAAGGCAAATCTAGATCTCTGGAGGTGGACTTGAAACCTTAAGATTGTTGATATTTTTCCACAATTTTGGTTTTCAAGTCCTCACACAGTTTTCTTTTCCTCTTTCTGTTGTCCATGCTTAGTGTGGCACACACAGACAGACGATACAAAGACTAAGTGAACTTCTCTCTGTTTTTTCTGCATTCAGGTGTGATTTTTATATTGCCCACACCTGTTACTTGCCCCAGGTGAGTTTAAAAAAGCATCACATGCTTAAAACAATCTTATTCATTTACAATTTTCTATGAGAAATACTCGATTTTATGGAAAAATTTTGGGGGTGCCAACAATTTTGGCCATGCCTCTCACTCGCTTTTAAAAAATTCCAGGACATTGAACATGATTTGTGGAAGTTAGGGAGCTGCTATTAATATATGGAAATCTTAATGCAGTTTGTTGCTTGCCTCTTTCATCAAAATGATGTCATAGACGTATGTGTTTAATGAACATTCATATACCAATTGCTAATGTAAACACACACTATATAAATTATAATTAGCATAAACAAAGATTGTTTAAGGTAAATTTTGGATGAAAAAATGTAAAAAAAAAAAAAAAAATTCATGAATGTTTTATTTGCCATAAGATAGATCAGACAGTTTGCCTCCTTTACCGGTTTATTAGCTGAAAGAAAACTTAACAGGATGTCAATACATAGCTGTATGTAAAGATTTCAGTTAAGAACCCAGACAAAACAAACATACCAACAAACTGTTTATTTTGTCTAAAATAAAGAAAAAAGTCTTAGTGTATAACGTTTTATTTTTTCCTAACAACAAAAAACCCTCTCTTTGTTTTCGGTGTGACCGTGTTCCTAAATCCACTGAGTCGGTTAATTAAAACACACCTCAGTCCGGCGTCCCCTAGAGTAATAGCGGAGAATAACTCTGAAAGGGGTGAACTTTATTTAACTCCTTCAGGACTCGGCCTGGGTTTGTCGAGCGAGAGCTCAGAGCTAAATCAACAGAAAGAGAAAGAGAGAGAGAGAGAGAGAGAGTGTATCAGCGCCATGTAGCGACCGGCTCTCTGTGTGATGATAAGCTCAGCTCCTGAAAAGTAAATCCTCCCATTATCCCCAAATCCAACATGAAATACTGTCAGATGTACTGTAATCCAGAGGACTATAATCCTAGCAGTGTGTTTTGTGTGTGTGTGTATGTGTGTGTGTGTGTGTGTGTGTTTTGTCATAAAACCATCACAAGTCACCCCGATTCATATAATTTTATTGGGATGCTGTTCAATAACACTTTTGCGTCATTATACCAACATTAATCACAATAATACATTTCCCAATTAATCTAAAGCATGAAAAATGTGACAATAAAAATAATTTCTGGATGTTATTTAGTTCAGTTCAATAGCTTTTTTCGAAGTTTTACCCCCAAAAAGAATTAAAATTAAATAATAGATTAAATCTGCACCTGGGAAATCCCTATTAAATAAAAAAAAACTATTAATAATAAAAAAAAAACTATTAAAACTATTAATAACTAATACATCTTTCTATGACTGTTTCTGTTGTATGTAGGAAGTCATACAACAGAAACATGTTTTAAAATATTTTTAAAGCCATATTGACACGTTTTAAAATAAGTTTTGAACACTGTCATTGCGATTTCAGAATTTTTACAAGTTTTTCAGAAATCTATCAAAATTAGCTAAATTTTTACAACAACCTCAGGAACTAAACTAACTGTATGTCTTTGTCATCAATAACACCAGACAGCCAGCGAGAATCGCGGTAAGAAACTACAACTACTGTAAGTGGCCTGTTTTGGGATCCCTTGAATTCTGACACACTTGCGAACAATTACACCCACACAAGAACTAGAAACACACCTCATCCTTATGGATTATACGCTACCTGTGACTTGTTCCAGCTCATTACCAAGCACTATTATCGTTATTGCCTTTCTGTGTATCCGATCGGGTTTTGTTTATGCAACTTCTCGAGTAGTCTAACCCAGTATAAGCCCGTCACGAATCGCTTGACCTACGTCTGTTTTCTGGACACTGGTTTTGGATTAGCCTTGACTGTTCTGATTGCTCGGATACTTTTGAGATTAAATCGTTTTAACCACACATGCATCTCCTAAGACTCCTTCATAACAGTCTGTCTAGACCTCTTTCTGCCTAGAGAAACTAAAAGTCACTGGAAAACAACATGATCAAAAGTTTCAATTATGACCCCAAGCAATAAGTAAAAAAAGAAAAAAATTCCTTCTATATAAATTTAAATAAAAAATGAGTAAATGAGAAGACTAACTAAAGCTAACTTTTTAATTCATTCATTTGTTCTCTATACTGCTTATCCTGTACAGGGTCATGGGAAGCCTAAAGCCTACAGTACACCAGGACACTTCAGGCACGAGGAGGGGTACACCTTGGACATGGTGGCAATTCACTTACACTATGGGTAATGGTATGGGAATGCCAGTTAGTCTACGCTGCATGTCTTTGGGAGGAAACCGCAGTACCCAGAGGAAACCCACCAAGCACAGGGAGAACATTTATCCACACAGACTTCAAAACAGGAATCGAACACGCAACTCTGGAGGTGCAAGGCGTCAGTGCTAACCATTACACCACCGCGCTGCCATATTGGGTGAACAGTTTATCTAAGGAAACTTAGCTAGAAGAAAATGTGTAAGTTTGGAGTATACGCTAACTGTACTTACTGGACCTGCGATTCACTGTTTGTGTCAAACATGCTTTTTCAGCGCTAGCATAATTGATTTACAATTTTTTTGTTAGAATTAAATAATAATTCATAACATGCGTATATTTCTTGCATGTACAGTATCTTTGTTAATCACGTTGCCTATTTAATGAAATAGTACCATTAGTAAAATTGTGTTTGGAAACATTTCTTAAGCAGGTTCAAACGCTAGCTTTAGTTTATTGTCATTTGTGTTTCTTACGCTTGTGACGTTTGTTGCCTGTGTGTTTTTCTGCTTTTACTTCCGTAACACATTTGTTATACTTTATGTGCAATATCTAATCCCGAATACAATTAAAACGGTTCACGGTGCGTCGCTATATTTTGCACGTGTGTGAATTGCTGATTTAGTGCAGCGCATCGTTAATGAGCGAGATGATAGTTGTCGGTTGTTATGCTTTTGGTTGGCTATAAATAGCTGAGAGGCAAAGGCAGAAATTAGAGTTATAGCATGTTGTTATGCTCCAGCGCACTTTCTTATTAAGCTAGAAAAGGGGGAGAAAGGGTGCCGTGTAGAGTAATGACCAGGAATATTGTACGCTCGTACGCCCGATAATTAGAATGAGATCCCAATTTGCGAAATTTTAATAGTCACATTTAAACACAAGCACTTTTCTGCTCGGTAGTGATTTAATAATTGTTGCAATGAAATAGATTTAAAACTAATCCAGGCTAATCCTGAGACTGTACCGCTTACGAACCTGACGTACAGTATAATGCAGGATCACTCACAATAGGTTTGCTAAAGAACGATATTAAGTTTGAATCAAGTGCATGTTTTGGGCTTGCATTTTAAAACGACAGTTTTGATGCTACACATATAGCATTATTGCTAATTAGTGCCCTTTGAGGGGGATATGGGTCACGGCTCTCTCTTGAATTGTCCAAACAGAGGTCATTAAAGGTCAGTATTAAGCTATGGCATGGTATAAACAGTCATTCATAGACAGCAAACCGATCAATCTTTTTTAGCACCATACTTCCTGATTCTGTTCCTCCACAGGGGTCAAAGGGCACATCACTCAATCCGGTGGAACCAGGTTGGTTTGAAGCAGTTTGACCAGTACCTAGTTACCACTGACAACAGTAACAATTTCTTACTTTACAGAAGGCTATTCCTTTTATTTCTATCCAAGGTTTATTAATAATTTATCACAGATATTCAGTCTTTTTCAGTACTTTATCCAACAATGCACTTATCCTCTCTAAACCAATCGGTTGTCGATTCCTTTTCTGTAACAGCAATTCTGATATTAGTTCCAGCTACGAGACGGGAACGTTTAGAAAAACACGTGACAATTGTGAACTTTTCGAGAAGGGGATTTTATTTTTATTTTATTTAGCACTAGAGTTAGCACCTGTTGTTGACGAGTAAACAGTGTACAGAAATAGTTGAAAAGTTAAAGCTAAAAAAAGGCTGATCAGCATCTGGCACATACAGTAACTGCTTATAACCTCTCTTCTACTTAGCATTTAGACTTCATTCAAGTTTTATTAAATGTTTCATTATATTTTAATTAAATAATTAAATAGAAATGACTGTTTTTCCTGGGAAGAGTTCCAGATCATACTAAAGGTTAATAAGCAAGCAAGCAATGTACTGTACATTCAAAAACAGATTTTGACAATTAATTTACAACATCATCGTCAAAAAAACAAGAGTAAACAAACAAACTAAATTATAGCGCTGAAATGACAGAGATGTTTTAAACAATACCGATATTCCCACAGACGTGAAGGAACATCCAGGTCCAAATAAAGTTTTCTAATTAGCTCATGAGGTTAAAGTGAGGAAAAAAAATTAAAATAAAACAGAAAATTGGTGTCTGTGTGTGTGTGTGTGTGTTTATACAAAAAGGAGGCGCTGGAAAGCGAGAGAAACGCTTTAGGCATTAAATTACCAGCTCCTTTTCTCATTATCATTTGGCCGTCTTTTACGGCCCACCAGTAAGAGATGATGTTCCCATGACCCTGCACCATACACAGCCATATTATTCAAAGCCAGCTGTATGAAATTCCTGCAAATAAAACCTTTGTCGCACACAAACGGCTAATTATTTGACAGATTGGACCCCAATTGGGTCGGGTTACAGTGTGAAGTGGCCACAACATCCCCCCCACACACACACATATACACATACACCCTTACCCCAGAGGTCCCACAGGGGAAAAAAACCCCACAGGGCCCCTTTCTTTTCATAGATTATATTTTACCCTCCCAGCCATCCATCCAAGCTATGAGAGGGGGAGTATATGTGTGTGTGAGAGAGAGAGCGAAAGACACAGACAGAGGGAAAAAGAGAGAGAAGAGAGAGAGAGACTCAGAGTGTGATGAGGGCCTGTGTGTCAGTGACAGCAGTCATTTCAGAATTTAAAGGGTGTTCTCAAGCAGAAATATTTAATCTCTCTTGGAAAATAAGGCCGGTGGGGGCGGGGGAGATGTTGAAAGAGAGAGCTGTCACTCACGCCGATGTTGTAAGGACGAATTCCTCCCTCTTGTTTCTCTAAAAGTGTCCCCTTAACAGCAAGGACACTCGCAGCACACACATACAAATGCACATGTTCAACGTGTACACTTACGGTTCGGGAGTGAATATTATGCTTGCTAGCGGAAGATAACATCGCCTGATAAGCACCAATGAACCGAATCATAAATGTTAATATGTCCGACATGCAATTTGGATTAAAGCCTGAGTTGCATTTAATGAGATCTCATAAAAGTCGTGTTGTGGATACAGTTTCTAAAGAACACACCATTTCAGATGAGCTCAAACACTTTAAAGTCCATTAACAGTCAAGGAGTCTGTTTTTTTTTTTCAGTTCTTGTAGACTGTTTTTTTTTTTTTTATCTTTACATAAAGGAACCAGTTCTTGTTGGTATAAAGTGACTTTATGAAGTGTAAGTGGTGTTTTGGGGGGAAAAGACAGACATGTCGCCTTGCCATATCACAGTAATTGCTTAAGCTTACTTCACGATCAAAAAGGATGAAAATACAATCACAATCAAGCTGAAACGCAGAAAGGTAAGAAACCAAATGACACCGCCATCTTTCAAGTTCCCTAAACTGAAGCCAACCACAGTGTATCACTGGTTTATTTCTACTTCCTGTTGGTCTAAAAGGGCTTTTGCGCATTATATAAAAGGCTTTTGGAAAAGATCTTAGCGAAATATATTGAACTGAAACTCCCTGCGGTTTGCAGCATTGCTACGGCAGGTACAGCAGGTCGGCGCACACTGTGATAACCTTTGCCTCCAGCTATGCCACTTTCCAGCGTACGCTGGAATCCAGCGTGGGCAGCCTCGGTCCCGTGTGAAACAGAGAAATGAAACATGAATCCGTAAATGTCAAAATGGAAGCCATGCAGAAGCTTTGGACTCGGCAGAGACCAGTTTCATAAAAGCGTACGCGCATATACCGTACACACATACACACGCTCTGTAAAGCTTCTCCCAGTCTGGCGATGTGTCAAGGAGTAACTCTAGGCAAGAATCTTTAATACAGGAGACACATGGTCTAGCTAATTCTTCGATATTCAGACAGACGAGTCTAGAGTCTGGTGCCAGTCAATGCTCAGTCAAAGACTTGTGCACACTCTTAAAAAAAATATATTATCCATTCAAGAAACCCTTATCTTTTTAAAGATTCACTCCTTGAAATGGAAATCATCAGTTTTAGGACATTTAAAGATTTCTCCAGATGTATAAACCAATCCTCATCAATAAAACCAATAAAACAATCCTTCAGGGTGCTAAGAATTACCTTTGTTCCTAAAAGACAAGTTTCTGTGGACCTTTACCAGGACATTACATGCAAAGGAATATCAAGAAGCTGGCAATAGGTTTCAATAGAAGTGTTACTTCAGTGATGAGATCTTGTCATGAGCTTGTGACCCAAGAACCCAGTATTAACTTGAAAGGTTTGACCATTTTAAAAGTGGTACATGTTTGGTCATCGTTGCAGCATGGGATGCAATTCGAAATGCATCTTAAGTTGTCTGGTTTAAAGTTAAATTTAAAGTTCTGGAACTAGTGTTGGCACGGTGGTGAAGTGGTTGGCAATGTGGCCTTGCACCGTCAAGGATTTAATTCCTGGTTCAGGTCTGTGGAAAGGGATTTGCATTTTCTTGGTGGGTTTCATCAGGGTACTCAATGGGTTTTCTCCCATAGTCCAAAGCCATAATATTAGGCTAATTGGCATTTCCAAATGGCTTGTAGTGTGTGAATGAGTTTGCAATTGTGTGCCCTGCAATGGATTGGCACCCTGTCGGGGATGTACCCGACCTTGTGCCCTGAGTCCCTAGGATTAGCAGTATAGAGAAGTAGTGCTATACTGCCAATTAACCATTTGTTGGGTCAGTGATGGAAGTCACCAATCTGGCCTATTCAGCTGGCCCATCTTTTGGCAACTCAAAACCTAGCACTGGTCTTGTTTGCATGTGAGTATCTAAAAATGAAGATGAGAAGCATATGAAGGAATGGGCCACCTGGATTGCTTCAAACACTGACCCAAGAAAAGCTAGCCCAGTTTCATTTTGTCATTCTGATTCCATTCTAGAGTAGGTTTGCAGCATATCCCTAGTTCACGATCTTGCTAATTTTACAATGCCTAACTTGACAAAATTCTCAATTCAGCATTACTGTAGGTGCTTGGGGATGTTGAGGTCCAATCATTTTCTTAATGACTTAAGGACAATAGAGAAATGCATTCTATGTAATTCCAAACAAGAACAATAGCAGAGAAAACTACCCAGGAAGGCTACCCAGAACTTACATTCTCACTGTGGAGACCCATTTTGGTTTTCGCCAAATCAATGCTTTGGAGAGAACATGTGGAAATTCTAAACTGCTGAAGGCTGTCTGCACTGGCGAGGCAGTCTGTGTCGTGGTTTGGCACGGCATGGGCACTAGTGTCTGCCATGGTGCGCTCTCTCCTTGTCCCCACTCAACTGGCACCAACCCAGTTGAGCATCCCTGTGCCTCACCTGGATGAAGGGCACCGAGACTCGCCCTTCACGCCCGCTTCCCCAGTGAGCAAGCATATGGCTGTGGAGCACCTTGAAAAAGCCTGGGAGTTAGCAGGCAGGGTCGGGACGTGGGCAGACGGGGTGGGCATACCTCCCCCAGAGTGACCCATGTCTGCATTACCAATATAACGATGCACCTTTCCCATCATCAAGCCCAACTGTCCCATAATTGCCCCACAGTGTGTAGGCAGTTAGGTCCAACCTATGTAACAGCTTGATGATTATGATTAGCCTAACACCATACAATACAATGTTTTTTGAATCAGCTTGAGATTAAGGTCAGGTATGGACAACAGTTTATAGTTTGTGAGTCTCTGGAATCAAAACGTTAAGAAGATTAAACTTTAATATTATATCACATTTACAAAAATTTATGCGACAAGTCTGTGGGTTGAAATGGTTAGCAAGCGATCTTACAACACGGTGAGAAACAAAGTTGCTGCACAGGTACATTTTTGTTCCCCCATGGTAAACACTGTGTAGATTTATCCCCAAAGGTAAAATTGTGGTCCTTGAAGTATAATTATGTATGTAAGTTAGGAAAATTCACTTCGTTAGGTGAACCAAGGTGCAAAAGTTATACCCTTGCAAAAAGTTTCAAACCAGATCTGATTTAAACCAATCCTGACTAAAGTCTTAAGCAATGATATTGTTAAGGCTTCTGAGCATGAAGATGTGATGAACTCGTTGGTCGGCCTCTTGCTCTCGCAGGGGTCTAATGACATGCGTTGCTCTGCTATATTTTGTGAATGGGGACGGTATGCGCCGGGTCTTCAGCGATCTGCCTTCCTCATTAGCCTGCGGGAGGAAACAAAGGGACAATGGCACGCTAAAAAGTGCCATCCCTCATCTGCGGGGCCACCGCCTGACACATTAGGAATCGGTATGCTCAATTAAGCACTGGCAGGCTCATTTTTCTGATACACACTCTCCTTCTTGCTCTCTCTTTATTACTCCGTCTTGCTTATATTCACACTTATATCCCCTTTAATCTGCACCGACGGTCTGCTCTAATGCATCCGCAGTATATATATGTTGTTTACACAGCACTGACCAAGGCAAACTTTTTTGTGTTTGAACCTCGGATTGCTATTGTATAGTGGTTATGAAAAATGATGGGTTTGGTTGAGTGCGCAAGACAGCATGATGATAGAGATCTGGGTTTGATGAAATACCGAGGGCATCCCTCCTTGTCTAAATGGTGTTCTGTCACAATAGCAGACTATTTCCTTTTCCATGGGTGAAAAATGAAGCACTCGGAGTAAAGTGTTTCCCCTGGTCATGGGGTCACCAGGTCGCGGAACGGATACAGACTTGAACCCGCCATTCAGTCCTGTTATTACCCTGCACATACCCACACACAGTACACTAAAGCGTTCTGTTACACTTTACTGGATGCACTCCACTCCCATCCTTGTGTTCCTATTTTTTTTTTTAAGCACGTCATGACAGAAACCTGATGTATGCCTGTGTGTTGACACACTAATGTGGTCAAAGGTGGCAAAGTCCTGCGAGAACGAAACAGAGTGGCAGTAATCATAACAGCCGGCCGGTGGCTGAGACGAACTTGTTGTGTTGCTAATTACTGCAATTATGAGGATGCAGGGTGCTGATGAGTGGTGTGTGCGTTTGTGTGTGTGTGTGCGCATGTGTGTGTGTGCGTACGTGTTGCAGCAGGGGCGATTAAGTAGGGGATTAGCTGGCTGTCCTGAAGAGGGGGGCGGCACATCCCGAGACCAGCCCTGACCTTCTCATTTCATCCTCATTAGTATCTCATGTCAACAGAGCGCCTGCTCCTTAATCATCTGCTATCATCGCACACACAACACACACACACACACACACAGAGCGAGAAAGAGCCATAAATCCAAAAACACAACCAGCACAAACATGACCAAGTTTCTTCAAGGGCAACTAGCCTGCTTTTTGCTACACTTGGTTAAACTGCTAATTGTGAAAAATTCGAAAAACTCTGTAATGCTAAGTTCATCTGTTGTTGTTGTTAGCATCATAGTGATTAGCCTGTGTCCTGGGCACTTTGCTAATCAGCTCAGCCTACTTGTAGCAATTCTTTCATGCTTGTTTCTTTGTTTGTTGTTGTTGTTGTTTTTGCTATCTTTTGTTTTGTTTCAAGTGTGACTAGATGGTGTCACATGACTTTTGCTAGCCTGTTAGCTCAGAAGATAATACAGGGTTTTAAAAATAATAACAACAATAATAATAATAGAGAAATGTTAATTAATTAATTAATTTATTTACTTATATTGCTAGCAAGGAACATTTTACAGACTGCTAATAGAACTCAAAAGGATTTTCTGTTTATTTAGCAAATGTTTTCCTATAGGAAATAAATGCAGATAATCCGTTCCATCCACCTTGAAAATGTATATCTATATTATCAATTTCCAAAACTAGAATCATATTTTTGCATATAAAACAATCAAAACATTTAAATGACAAAATACATGTAAATAAGGTAAAATATGAAATGAATAGATGTTAAACATTACCTAACTTTAATTTATTAATAATTTTCTCTTGGCACCGGCTACTTTAAAAACTAAAATACCTAAAAGTTCCTTTTCTTCTTGCTACAGTCCTTGCTAACATTCTTGGGTCTCATGGTGCTATGTCTTCACTAAATCTGTACGTAATTGGATGTAAAGTTCTATCAGCGCCAAAAGTATAAGCACCCTCAGCTATCTATAGCAGTTAGACAAAGAAGGACTGAGCTGCTAGCAAGATCACATCATCACCTTAAAAGCTCTTATCATTGCCTTAGTATTCAATCAGTTTATTTGTACAAAGAAAATTATTTTATCTTTGTTCTATTTCTTGTTCATTTCTTGAACTACACACCTTTTATATATACAGTATATAATTATTTTTCATACCTCAACCCTGATCATGTTAGCCTGCATGCACTGAGCTGTCAGCAGGGACCATTCAGTGTGTGTTGCGTAGCTTATACATGTGTTGCAAATGGCAGCACGAGGGCTCGTCTGTCTGTGTCAGAGTGTGTGTGCCACCGCCAGTCCCAGGCAGGCCAACACAAATGAGGCCCATTCATTTCCCCGGGCCGGCATATGGCACGCCGTTGTCCTCAGCCACTCTGCCACTACTGGTGCAATTTATTGGCACACCCTTTCATTTCACACAAACAAGATTTAAGCATGAGGGCACGACAATTGAGCCTGAAACGTCCCTTTCCCTCAAACGTTTTTATAATTTAACCATTATTCGGTACAATATTCAGTACAATCTAAAATCTGATAAAATAACAGTCACTACAATCAAATTTGCAGTGAGTACTGTAGCCTTACACCTCCAGTGTCAATGATTCGAATCAATCAAATCTGTGTGTATTTTTTTTAGTTCCCCATTTCCTCCTGCAGTTCAAAGACATGTAGCTTAGTTGGCATTTTCACTTGAACTTGCCCGTAGTGTGTGAGTGTCACCTTTGAGTACCCTAACTCCCTGGGATAGGCTCCAGGCCTCCCGCTACCCTGCAGAAGAAAGCAGTATAAAGAGCAAGAAAGTGAGAGAGTGAGATTAGCCAGACTTCCTGAAATACATGCCATGTTTTCTCCAAAATTAAAACTATTCTTATTTTTAATCAACAGATTTGTAGACATCTAAGTCTAGTTTTTTTCTTTTATACCAATTCTTTGATTATTTGATTGTTAAACAACACTGTCTTTTGAAAACCAAAAGATTAACGTAAGCAGCTTCATAACACAAATCTGATAAGTTCTTCTTACCAGCATTAACATACTAATTTCTTTAAAATACCATAATTTTAATAAAAAACTTTAAGTTATTCATTTGTTACTTTTGACAAGTTTTTTTCTATTTATTAGGTCAAAACATTCAATCTTTATGAATTTTAAACATCCCCTTATTCATGAACAAATGTATTTTAATGAATGTAACTTATATTGCATTTTTTTTTTATTCTAAGGGTAGACATCTAGTAAGGCCAAGCCTCTGCTGAGTATAAGGTCCTGAGATTTTAAAAATGTTATGTCTCTTTAAGTTTCCTAAGAAAACTTTAAAAATGTAAATTAATTTTAAAAAATGTAGCTTCTGAAACATTTGACTTCTTGGAAAGTTTTTTCATTTTTTTTTTTTTTAAGTTTGTCTTGAAGTAAAATGCATGATTACAAAATTTCATCCTCTGCAAGCCTAGGAAAACTTCTGCTTTAATATAAAACACACACACACGCACACACACATACACACACAAAATGCTAGTGAGCGGTTTTATTCCTCAGGCTCAGTGTTGCCACACCGAGCCGGAAACAGAGCCTGCGGAACTTCCTTATGCACTGAACTTTAACAAGAAAAAAGATACATATAGCAGCATAAAAATATGTTTAAGCCGTGTCTAGACTGAGCAGTGTCGGTCAGACGAAGGCAAACATCTGATCGCGATCACGCAGAAGTCTTGAGCAGACACGTGGTGATGAGATATGTATATGTATCACACCTTCTGTGCATCAATAGCATCAGGATTTCTGCTGATGGATTTGTTAATTAGTTGTTAATTAGTTTGTATGATGGGTCCAAATTAGAGTATGGTCCATGCACCAGCAATCATTTACCTTTTCAAAGGGTTTCATTTTCTCATCATCTCTTATCTCCTCCTAGAATTATCTCTCAGATCTCAAAATCACAGCTTCATTTCTCACACTTTAAATCTTGTCTCAGTCTTTCTTTCTTTCTTATATTCGTTTTAATCTTTTAATCTTTCCATTTTGACTTGTCTTTCCTTCTTTCTTTTTGGTTTTGTCATTTTTTTATTATTTCTTTTATTCTTTCTTTTATTCACCCTTTTTTTTAGATTGTTTAAATTTTTTTCTTTTACCATTTTTTTCTGCCAATCTTGACTTTTTAACATATTACATTAATTTCTTCCTTTCTTTCTTTCTTTTCACATTTTTATTATCTCTTTTTTTCTTTTATTGCTTCTTTGCAATTTTCTGGTTTGTCTCTTAATGTTCCTTCTTTCTTTCAGTCTTTTTTATTTCAAACTTTCCTTTTTTACTAGCCTCACTCTTTTTTCTTTATTTATTTTTTTCATTATTTTACTCTTTTTCTTTTTTCTAAATTGTTAAAAAATGTTATTTTCTTTTAACCTTTTTTTCTTGCAAACTTTCTTTTTTAGCATATCTCACAATTTCTTTCTTTCTTTCTGGTTTGTCTCTCAATTTTCCTTCTTTCTTATACTTATTTGAATTTTTATTTCAATATTTCCATGTTTACTTGACATTTTAAATTCTTTCCTTCCTTTCTTCATTTGTTAATTGCGCTCTTTCACACAAATTCCATTTCTAAGTCTTTCTTTCTGTCTTTCTTTCTGGTTTGTTATAATGCTCCTTATTTCTTATACTTATTGACTTTTTATTAGCTCTTTTTTTCTTTTATTGCTTCTTTGCATCTTTTTTCTTTCGGCTTTCCTTTCCTCTTTTGTCTCTCAATGTTCCTTCTTTCATTAAGTCTTTTTCTTTTCAAACTTTAATTTTCTCTTTTCTTTCTTTCTTAAATTCCCTCAAATATTCCCTTAAATGATTTCCTTTAAATATTTAATCCATTCCTATCTTCCTTTCTTTCTTCCTTTACTCCGTATGATAACCACACTTTCATTTCTTCCACTTTACATTCTCCGTTTCTGTCCAGGCGCCGCGGCTCTGTAAATGAACTAGCTGGAGAAAAAACCCTAACGAACTCCCAAAACTTCGCCAGTTCCAGTGGCGAACTGTAAAGATTAATGGATTTGGCTCATATGTTTAACACTTTTTCAATTGAGTGAGGAATAAGTGGCCCACAGAGACTCTGTAAAAAAATAAAAAGCTGAGGGCCGGCTGTTTGGGCTCGAACGGGTCTGTGATTAGCGAATTCTCATTCCTTCCATCAGGGACTTGTTCAGATTAACTGTGAAAACAGGAACTAAATAAACTGACAGATTCAAGTCAGGGATTGTTAACGTAACCGTTTCATGCCAAGGTTTGCTGCTGTGGCTGTAAATGTGGAAATGTATAATGTGTTATTTATAAGGTGGCCATGTTCTTCAGCATCTACCAACGTGTGCACCATTAAACTAGATCATACAGCAATACAATTATACAATGCATATTAATATTCTCAATATCGTAAGCCAAGATTAGTTGCAAATATATCGGGTAACATTTTGACCCGAATGCATCATTTCAATAAAAATGGCCAGGACTCCTGATGCAAACTTATCAGCATATAGATATGAACCAATAGATTCCATCTGCTGCCCCGGGCCTGGCCCCGCCCCACAGCGCTGGCATGTCACTGGCCAGCTTCCCATGTCAATCACGTCATGATGGATGGGGTGAGAGGTCATGAACCGTCCTCACCACACTCAGCTGCGTCTCATGGTCCTGACTGCGCTGCTGCTTCAAAGTGCGAAATCAGCTATGTGAGGTTCGAGTCAGGCCCCGGACCCTGCTTAGGAGATCCATGTGCTTTTAGCAAAGCATGCTGGGAGAACAGCAGCATGGAGTACCAGGGAGATTTCTGATTCCGATTGGACAGGAGGTCTGACAGAAATCCCGAGTGTGCGTTCATATCAGCGTGTAAACACATGATCATTTCTATACTTCTCACTTCCTGTCATGTCAAATTTCCTCCATTGGCAGAATTTTTGTTACCTTTCTCTCATTTTTCCTTTCTTCCTTTGTTTCTCATTCCTTTAATTACCATTTCTTCTTCCTTTCTCTCTAGTGCCCTTCCTTCTTTCCTATCTTCTTTCCTTCCTTCCTCCCTTTATTTCATCCCTCCTTCCTTCCTATCACCCTTCCTTTCTCTCTTCCTTAATTCCTTCCTTCCCTCTATCCAATAAACATTTTCCTTCTTTCTTTCCCTCCATTGTTTCCTCTATACCATTTTCTATATTTATTTATTGCTTGATTTTTTTCACCCATCTTGCCTGCTTTCTTCTTTATTTTATTCTTTCCTTCCATTCATCCTGCTTTCCTTTCTCTTATTTCTCCTTCCTTCCTCCCTCTCTCCCTCCCTTCCTTACTTCCTTGATTTCTTTCTATCATTTTTACTTCTTGTCTAAATTCCACTCATATTTTTATGATTTCTTCCTTCCATTCCATGTATCTGATAACATTGGTTCTATTCTTTCTTTCTTTCTTTTTTCTTTCTTTCTTTTATTTTATTATTTCCCATCTTCTTAGGTTTCCTTGCTTTGATTTTTTCTTTTTTTCTTTGATTCTCACTTCCATCTAAATTTTTCCCATCATTACATTATATTTTCTTCCTTCCTTCCTTCCTTCCTTCCTTCCATGTGACCAGCTCTATTCTGTTGTTCTGTATTTCCACAGAGAATACACACAGGCAACTGAGGGAACATTAGTTTATATCTGCTACTGTATAACGTGTGTGAGAGAAGGAACTAATGTGTTTTATGGACGTTCCACAACATTAAACTGAACTTTTTGGATGGAGTCTCCAGCGTCAGAACACTACTAAGAAGTTGTGGTTTTGTCTATTTAAGTTTAATAGAAAGTAAAAACGGTTGTTTAAAGATAGGGTGATGTAACAGAAGCATTAGATGTCATTTTAAATGCTTAAAAGGAATTTAAAAGAATAATAATATGGGACAGGGGAATTTTTGCTTTGACATCAAGCATCATTATTCTTCAGTATTATTTTATTTGTCAATGTCCTGCTTTTTATTGCATTTTTTTCTTAACTAAATTAAGATTATTGGATTCTGTCAAAATGGATCAATGATTATTTCCAATTTTCTTATAATCAATATGGTTTTAAGAAACCTCATCATTAAAATAATTGATGTTTTTGTGATTCTGATAAATGTGTGTATTTACTTTTGAATATATAAATATCTATGGCCTTGAATATGTTTTCTTATCTTGTCCTCGGGTACATGCTGTTTCTCTGTATGTCTTTGAACCAGTGTTATTTTTCTCTCTCTCTCTCTCTCTCTCTCTCTCTCACACACACACACACACACACACACACACACACACATTCACACATACAAATCTATGAGGTAAAGTAAGAATAGTCTATAAAGGGATTAAAAAAGTAACTTTATGAACAATCTCCAATCATCACTTTCTGATTTTTTAAACTTTTGATATTTCATCCATACATTACGACCCACATGGCTCTTCTCCTCCTCTCCGTCTCTCCTCCTCGCTGTCCTCACTTCCTCTCTGTCTCTCTGTCCCACTCTGATCTTGTCTGATTTACGTCTGGCCTTTATGACTAGCTCCGTCATTTCCCTGACACCTGACGCAGGAGGAGTTTTATGCTTTTCATAACTGGATGAGTTTCTTTTACCTCCTGTCTCTGCACCGTAAATAAACAAGAGGAGCAAAATCCACTCCACGGGATTCACACATTTACCACGAGAATGTAATAAAAGCTGCGTTTTTTATTAAAGGTCACGTCTGCAGGAGACGTGTTTTATCCTTCTGGTTAATTGTTTTACACATGTTTTTGTCCTTCCTAGGAAATAAAGATCTTGTTTGTCTAAAACTTGACTGAAGTTAGCGACAGGGTGGAGGTTTGACCTTGACACTCTTCTGCAATGTGAGAAATCTGCTCAGATTCACGTCCCTGCGTGAGACAGAGGGGAGGATGAGACACGCATGTTATTCTGGGATTTGGTTATGAAGTTTAACCCTTTTTCATTGTTTCACCTGAACAGTCTAAAGTAATAAGTAATTACATAATAATAATAATAATAATAATAATAATAATAATAATAATAATAACAACAACTCAACATCAAGAACAGCAACAACAATAATAATAATAGCAACAATATATATATATATATATATATATATATATATATATATATATATATATCATACTCTTTCTTTTGTTTTTGTCCATCTTTCTTGCTTAATTTCTGCCATTCTTTTTTCCTCTAGTTTTCCTCAGTTCTTTCCATTTCCTTTTGTATTTTTTAAAGTCTTTTTCTCTTCCCCTCTCTTTTTTTCATTTTTAATCTTCATCTTACTTAGTAATTATTTTCATTATGCTTTTTTTCCTTTCTTTCTTTTTTCTTTCTTTTTTTCTTTCCAATTTTTTGCTCTTTCATTCTTTCTTTTTTTATTTTTTCTCCACCTAACCCATCTGCTGGTTTGAGTTTGATGGACCTCCTGTCCTGGAATGAGGACGTGGGCTCATGGAGTAAAAAGTTAAAGTTGCCTAGAGAACGGTTAATTTGCTAAATACTGTATGGATGCATGCAGATGTTTGTGGTTTGGGCTGCCTGGTTCAGCAAAAATCCCCTGCACCTTAATGGAACATAATACGTGTATTGCTAATACATGTAAAATCCACACAAAATACAGCTAAAGGGGAAATATGTTTTATATTATATGAGTGGGATAATGAGTATTGTTTTTTCATAAGTGTTTCTTATGGGGGGGAAAAACAGATACACACAGCTGATTCTCAGTCTGCAATAAATGAATGTTGTACAGAGGACCTGGCAACCCTGGAAACACAGATACATTTATTTAAATACCAAAGTACTCGCGCGCTCTCTCTCTCGCTCTCGCTCTCTGTGTGCGTGCGAGCGTGCGCGCGCAGGGTCACTCGTCAGCAGCGTGAGCTCACACACTCCCCTGCCTCATTTCCTGTTTTGCTCTTAATTGAGAATGTTCTGGAAAAATCATTACTATATTAATGATTTAACACGGAGCAACTAGCTGCTGCTTTCTTCCCCGAGTGGAAGAGGAGGTTCGGCTGCGATCGATAGTCATGCGCACTCATTACCAGGGCACAGTGAGAGTGATTAGAGTGATTAGGACGACACCCATGACTTCAAATGATCTTTATTTTTAATTGCATATTATCAGGAGGCTGAGAGTAAACCTGAGATAATGACGAAACGGGAAAAAGGATAAATCTGCTCTTCCTCTGCTTTTTACTCACTGACTGCACACACACACACACACACACACACACACACACACACACATTTACATGTCTTACATTAGGTTTAGATGATGAGGAAGGTGTCTGATTCAGTCTGTGAACATGTCACTCATGCCAAAGCTCACACCCCTCTCTCTCTCTCACACACACATACACACACACACACACGTGCTTCATCTCACATCAAACATCTACAGGAAACCCAAAACGACAGCGGCATTTTCAATCTTTCTTTTCTTTCTTTCTTTCTTTTCTTTCTTTTTTCTTTCTTTCTTTTTCCCTATTTTTCTCTCTCTTTCCTTTGAACTTGTTTGTTTTTTGTTTTTTTCTTACTTTGTTCATCCCATCCTTCCTTCTCCATCCACACTTCATCATATGAGTTCGTACTTTTTATTTCTCTCTACCTCCCTTTCATCAATCCACCCATCAGTTCATTTTGTTCATCCATTCATCCATAATTTCTTTCTTTCTTTTACATTATTGCACATATATTGTATCATCCATTTTTTCTTTCTTCCATTCATCTCTGTGTCCATCCATCCCTTCATCCATTCCTTCTTTTTATTTTTCTTTGTTTTCATCTCCTCTCTTTTTCTTTCATCCTTTCCTATTACATATTGCATTTCATTCTCAGATTTTTTCTTCTTTTTATTTATACATTTTCATTCCTTCCCTTCTTTCTTTTTTCTTGCTTTATTTCCCATTTTTCCCTCAGAGCTTTTTTCCTTTAATTTGTTAATTTCATATTTTTATCCAGTCCTTCCTTCATTCATTAATTCATTCTCCACTCAAATTCATGCATTCATCCTTTCATTTCTACCTACCCTGATTTCCATCTATTCCTTAATCCACCCACCCATCTCCCAATCCATCCCTTCATCATTTTTTTACTTTCTTTCTCCTTTCTTTATTTTTATTTTCATTTCCCTCTCGACTTTGTTTTTGTCCTTCCTTTTTCTTGTCATACTTTTCAATGTATGAACACTCCTTTAGTCATTCATGCACCCAACTTTACACTTATTTATCCTTTATTTTGTTCATCTGTCACTTTTTCTTTTCATCCATCCACCCATCCATCCTTTTATGCATGCTTTATTCAGTCCTTTCTTCATTTCTTTTATCTGCTCTCTTTCTTTCTCCTCTTATTTCATCTTTTTCTTTTATAGATAGATAGATAGATAGATAAATAGATAGATTATTTGATTAATTATAAAGGAAATTTTATTTTTAGACAAATTTTCCCTTTTCTTCCCTTTTCCTTTCTTTTTTTATTTCTTTCCTTTTGCCTGTCTGTCTGTCTGTCTGTCTTGCCTCAGCCAGCCCTTGACCCAGCCCTCTACTCTTATTAAATTTCTTTCTTTCTTTCTTTCTTTCTTTCTTTCTTTCTTTCTTCCTCAGCTTTTCCCTCATTTCTTTCTTTTGTTTTTTCATTATTTTTCAGATTTTTTTCATCCTTCTTTTTTCCCTTTTGTCATTCTTTCATCCTGTTCCTCCTTCATTCTATTTTTCCATCTGTCCTTTCATCCATCCCTTCATCCTTCATCTATGTTCCCCCCCTCTCTCTAACCCTGTGTGATGTTTGAACACTGTTGGCGCAGCAGCTCTATGGCTGCGTTGCTGTGACTGATCAGCCGTACAGCAATAATGTTCATGACTGTTAATGGAGTTTCAACAAGAACGATGCACAAACACTTCTGATAAGCGGAAGATCATCATAACCGCGCAATAACCATCAGCCCTGATAAGGCGAGGAAGGCAGTAACCATTAGAGCGGGCGCGATTGAGCGGGGCCCTCAGTAGGCAGCCTACGAAGTGTGAACGGCAGACTCGGTTAGCTGAGGAGACATGAATATGAATGATTATGAAAATGAAACTGAAGGATCAACGAGCAGCCATCTGTTAGCTCTTCATGGAGAAGTGGCCTCTCATGTACACACTCAGAGAGACAGAGAGAGAGAGAGAGAGAGAGAGAGAGAAAGAAAGACGACAGAAAGACATGGTATGACTGATTGGCTGATTTGAGAGGACGTGATCCAAGAGTGACAATCCTGATACGATCCTCACACACACACACACACACTTCCCCCAAGCTCTTAGCGACGCAG
This sequence comes from Clarias gariepinus, assembly GCF_024256425.1. NCBI lineage: Eukaryota > Metazoa > Chordata > Actinopteri > Siluriformes > Clariidae > Clarias > Clarias gariepinus. Next base: position 4,652,410 of record NC_071124.1, on the reverse strand, counting down.
CAGCAGATTGCAGACACAATTACTCCCCTGTCAGGTGATTATCTGCCGCTCTTAATGTAATCTTCCATTCACACGTTGCATATTTCAATTACGGCGACGAGAGAAAAACAAGCTGCGTGTTGGAATGGTGATCACCTCGCCGCCGCCCGGCCGCGTCAACTGTAAGGGAACAGCAGCTGAAGGCAATTACGCCGTGTTCCGAGCCAATTATGATCGCTCTCGCGCTGGCGTTTATGCCACCAGCCAGGGAGCGTGCAGCGGGACGAAATTCATTTCACTACAATACGCCTGGTGCAGGAGTCGAGCCACAGCGCTCAGGCCCAGCACACCACCATTAGACCTGATAGGAAACCATTACAGGCCCTGGGAACGACATACTGGGAGCTGTGGGTAGAGCTGTAACACTGCACGCCTCACACACACTTGTACTATACACACCAACACACACACACACACACACGCACACACACATACACACACACACATTTCTCAAAGCTGCTTTGGTTGGCAAAAGGACAAAGACATTGAAACAGTGGCATGATCACATGATCATTCCTTTTTTTCTGATTTTGCTACTTTAACTGTTGTTTTGTTTCTATTTTGGTCTTTCTTTCTTTATAATTTTTGTTTATCTATTATCTATGTTCTCTTTCATCTTTCTTTTTTCTTTCTCTTTCTTGTGCCTTCTTTCTTTTTCTGCTTTATTTTTATTTTCTCTTCCTTTATTTAATTTCTTCTTGTTTTCTTCATTCATATCTTTTTTTCATCTTGCTTTTTCTTTCTTTCTTTCTTTCTTTCTTTCTTTATGTTTTTGCTACTTCTTTAACCTTTGTTTTGTTTCCATTTTAGACTTTCTTTCTCTTTTATTTATTTTTTTATCATTTTTTCTTCTGTTTTTTTTTCTTTTTTTCTTTACTTTTTCCCCTATTTACTGTTTTTTCTTTTTAATTTATTTAACTTCTTTTTGCCTTCATACTTGCTTTACTTTTTTCTTTCTTTCCTTTTAAATATTTTTAACTTTCTCTTGTAGCTATTCATTCTTTTCTATTCATGCTTTAATTTTTTCTTTTTCTTTTTTCCCTGTCATATACTTCTGTATATTTTTGCTTTTTTTTGTATTCATTCTTTTTTTATTTTTGCTTTTTCCTTCTTTGTTTCTTCCTTCGTATTTTTCTTTCCATTTTTGCACTCTTTCTTAGTTTTTGGTATAAACTGTTTGACTCAGAGCTCTTTCCACAAGCTAACAAATTAGTTAAAATTTGACTTTGCGGTTAAAATGTGTGTATGTAGTATGTAACATACTGCAATGTGGCCCCAAACTTTACCTTAAAGTTCACTCACGGCAACAAAAAAAAAAAAAAAAATTATTCATATTAGTGAAATGTAAAAATGTCTCAAATCCAGTCAAACTGATATATGTTCAGTTTAGAACATTATAATTAATCATACATTTGTTAAACCTATTAGAACTGCAAACATTAGAGAATCTTAAACTATCAGCAGATCATTTGGATTCTTTCGAGAAAACTGTCAACTGTAAACCGTCAACCGACTCTTTAAGAGTCTTTCAAGCTTTAAACAAGTTAAGCGGTTTTACTGCACCAGTATGTGTGTATTTTACTGAACATGACTAAATATAGCCTATTCAAGATATCTTACTTGCTAATTGTTCATTCCTTCTCTACACACTATTATCTAATGCTGTTCTGTGCAGTTTGGCGTTCACACTAGAGATGTGGGTCTGTAGAGAGATGCTCACACAGGCACATGCTAATATTACACAGAAACAGGACGGAGACATGGTCGCGCAGCCCACTGTGAAAGAAGACACGGTTAAAAACCCGACACGTGGACGAGGCGGCCGAGAAGCTGAGCAAATATAATAATGCTCTAAGCATGATGGATGCGCTGGAGCACACCTCGGCTGTGTTTTGGAAGCCGCTCTGATGTATTGTGTTGTATGGGAGCACCTTGTCTTGGCTGGATTCTAACCCCCGTGTTGGGAGATGAGCGATGGGCGTCTTGTAAACAAGTGACAAGCGTCCCAGGTGACAATTCCTAATCCATCATAGTGCTGTCGGCGGCGGCCGAAGGGGCGAACAGGGCCAGAGAAGAGGTGGGGGGAGGGGGGGGGGGGCAGACAGCTGCTATATGCCAATCCACATCATATGAGAAAGAAAAAAACAGTTTTACACACACAACCATTATCACCATCAATCAAATACTATATATATATTATTATCTATCTTTCAGAAATTATTATGTTTTTTTTATGGTCTATCAATTCCACTTCTTTTTTTTGTTGTAATATCGATTCTGATTGGTCAAAAGGCGTTTATCTAAAGCAGCAGCACTGACAATAAACATTATCCTATCAAAGGTAGAAATTATTTGGGTAGAATTTGTAGCATTAACTGGAATTCACTTTAAACTGGAATATCACTTTTGTATATTCAGATTACTGTTAACAGAAATAGTCTCCAATGTCAGCAGTTTTTCCATCACATTAAAGACTTCAGAATGCAGGACGTTTATTTTTTTTGTTAACACAACCAAAACCAAGTGCAATGGGAGGTTTTGTCTAATACACTTTTAAAGTGAATCAAAAAGAGGTGACTTGATTAAAGGTGCAATATAGAGGTTTTGTAGAGGTTCCACAACTTTAAACGTGATTATAAATGCCGAAACGTACCAGAAATCTACTACTCTAAAGTAAATGTGCATTCATAATGAGACAGTAAATCAGTATAATAACAAGCTTTTTTAGAAAAGATAGCAGCATAGGTGTAAGGACTAGGTTCTATTTCTATTTTTAGTTCTATGTTTAGTTCTATTTTTCCTAGTTCAATTTTACTTTTATTTTTTATTTAATTTTTCTATCGTATTTCTTTTATTCATGTTTAATACTTATTATAAGCTTTAATTCTCTTTTAAAGGTCACTGGCGGCCGTGTAAGCATTTCACTACATTTCCTACTGTATATGACTGTGTATGTGACAAATAAAATTTGAATTTGAGGTCTTTTGATTGCACAGAATAACAAAAAGTTATGAAAGTTAAACCTCCCTTCATTTCCCTATATAATCTCCTGTGAGGTGTCAGGGTGGCATAGTGGTTAGCACTGTGGTCTCATACCTCCAGAGTTGAGGGTTCAATTCCATGTTCTCTTTGTGCTTGGTGGGTTTCCTCCAACAGTTGTAGGCAAGCTTGTGTAATTCTGTACAGGACAAGAGGTAGAACAGTTATCCCACTGTTTCACTAGTGCTTGGTTATTATCAAGAAAGACAGTTTTGCCTGCCTGCTTTATTGTCTGAAATGCTGGCCTCTCAAGAACCCCTTCAATGCCCTAAACATGTAGAAATATCTTGAAGCGAGGTCAGGACTGTACGACAGATGTGGCAATAACTCCCAGACGAGTTCTTGTAATGTGTGAGTAAAGATGTGTTGGTGTGAATGATTGTGGGTACAGTAGACAGACGCGTCCTCCAGCGTTCCACTCGTTGAATGTTCACAGGAACGACTGCAGTGAGCTCCGAGCCACCTCGCCCGGGATCATCATTCACAGACATACGGCCGTCTTTAAAATGTTTGCACCATTCAAATATTTTACTGTGTGCAGCTACTGTAAAAGTCTCATCACCGAACCGTGCTTGAAGTCTCCTGTAAGGGTAAATATTTTTTTTTCTTTATTTTGACCAGAAATTTTATCACATGTCCCGGTTTGACTTGAACGCCCCATAGGCATTTCATTCTAATAATGATGTTCATGATTATTATTATTAATCATTCTAATAATCATTTTACTATATTTTAATTATGTTATATTTTACTCGATTATGAGCACACACACACACACACACACACACACACACACAGTAGTGCCCTGGAAGGAGAAGGAAGTCTGAGACTTCTTAGAACTAGACAGAAATAAGCGGAACATACACACACTCACACACACACACACACACACACACACACACGGTCACACATCACCAGTCTGCTGAGAGGAAGTGCTGATCTGGTCTAGGGCCTTTCACCCAAACTGGGCATTCAGTTCATAGAAAAGAGTAAAGAACAGAAAAAAAGAGAAAAAGAGGAAGAAAGTGTCAAAAGTTCAGATGTACCCAGTGTGCACAAACCCTCTTCCTCATGTACTCCTGCTCTAATCCAGGATGATTAAGATAATCAGTAGAATGAATTATCCAGATTAACTGTAGTTCTGTCAGTTAAGTCTAGTGCAAAGGTTTACACACCCTTAGGTTAAATGAAGAAGGGGAAGTTAGAGAAATGTTGTGATATTAGGAGTGAAAAAAAAAATCTAAATGTCAAACCACCCACTTTTTTTTTCTTTTTTTTACAAATATCGCATCAGCATTGTATTTAGTAGTAACTGCAGTAATATTTATTGTTGTTATTTATGTTTTTGCAGTAGTAGTTTTATTAATAGTTAGGGTTAGGGTTTTGCTATAGTTGTTGTGTTAGTTGTTTTTATATGTTGTTGTTTTTTAATAGTTGTTGTTATAGTAGTAGTAGATGTTTTTGTTGTTTTTGTTTTTGCTGTAGTTGTTTTTGTGGTAGTTGTTCTTATATGTTGTTAAAGTAGTAGATTATTTTGATGTAGTAAGTGTTTTATAATAGTTGTTGTTATAGAAGTAGATTTTTTTCATGTAGTAGTTGTTTTATAATAGTTGTAATCGAAGTAGTAGATGTTTTTGTTTTTGCTGTAGTATTTTTGGCAGTAGTTGTTGTTTTTGTTTGGGTCGTTGTTCTAATAATAGTTGTTTTAGTTGTAGTAGTGGATGTTTTTGTTGTTTTTGTTTTTGCTGTAGTAGTTGTAGTAATAGTAATAGTAGTTGTGCAGTTCTAACAATAGTAGTTGTAGTAGTATTGGCTGTTGTAATAATGGTAGTTACTTTTGTTGCATTAGTACTAGTCACTGTATTAGTAGTTGCACTAAATGTGCTTTATGTTTCCTACTTCATTGTAACATTTATTTTTAAAGTTCTTTATATATAAATGACACATGCATTTTCTAACCCAGAAAGCAAACCTTTGCACTGTATGTACTGCCCAAATCAGATCCCAAAACACAACAGTTCTGTGGTATAAAGTGCAAACCACTTCCTTCCTGTTTTACAACAAAAAAATCATTTCTGACTAACAGATATATTTTCTTAACCACAAAAACATAGGATGCAAACTTTACTGTACTGTCCAAACACCTTCAAAATATACAAAACGTGTGGATGCCAGTACACACCCTAAAACAATAAACACACACAAAAAACATACTAACACAACGTGTTTACTGTTAATGTAAAAAACGAACTGAATTTCAAGATGGAACCGTTGTCAGAGCTGCTGTTAGAGAAAATTCATCAACATCTTTCTGGACAATCAGAATCAAGGATATACACGCACCGTGGGATAGAGTGCAATCAAGTTTTTCACTCAACTGGAAACATGATTGTATGCATTTAATATTTAGACATGTACAAACATACACATATTTTATATGTGCGCACACAAACAGGCAGGAGGGGGGGGGGGGGTCGGGGGTTGGTTGATCATGGACATGGGGCATGGTTGACGTGAAGCACACTTGAGTTGAACCTGCCACCTTCTGGCCAGTGTGTCATCTGTTTCATTTCTGCCTGTCACCTCGGAAAAGCTACAAGGCAAATGGAAGCACTTTGAGCCCTCCTGAATGACCACACACACACACACACACACACACACACACACACACACACACACACAAACATGCACAAACATGCTATTCTCCTTTTTTTTATTTTAAACACTGAAGGTCACAGGGGACAGATGTCCAGAGAGAGAGAGAGGGAGAGAATCTCTTCTGTGTAAACGGCAAGACGCTTGAGGAAGAGAATAAAGAGGAGAAAAGAGGGGGAAGAAAAATCAATAGAGGCATAAAATTGATTTACTGCTTGTCATAAAACATAAGTAAGTGCTCAGAGATGGAGCAAACCCGAGTCTCAATTTAATCTGCACAAAAAGCTACACTGTACTGATGAAGTGATCTGAAGGAAAGAGAGAGAAAGAGAGAGAGAGAGAAAGAGAGACGATAAAACATAAAGGCCGACACTTAATTGTCATATTAAAGACTCTCTCTGCGATGCGGCTCTCTGGGTCGCGAGCTCTCATTCATCATTTGGCAAACGGCTACAGGAATCAAATCACAATTAAAATCTGCTCAATATCGTAATATCTTTCCCCGGGACGCTCAAGCATTATTTTATCGCTATTATTTTTTCCCCCTCATCGATTCTCCGGGCCATAAATCTGAAAATGTTGCGGCGCGCTTAATGCTTTATGGCTGGAGGATTATGGTTTTATGAAGCTAATGCAGCAGAACCGGCTCATTTACACAAGGCGCTGGTGGAGGCCAAGACGTCAGGCCTCGTAAGGGACAGAGAGGGAATTGAGACAAAGGCAAACAGCTGCTTGTGTTGATATTAAGCTTTGTTGATCTTTATCACAGCCCGATGGATTTATTCATCTATTTATCCATAACGCCCATGTGCTTACGTTAAAGGGTTTTTAAACTTAATCTGTTTATCTTAAATATAGTTTTGTGTATGTCATATCGCAGCACGGTGATGTAGCGGTCAGCACTGTCGCCTTGCACCTTCAGGGGACAGGTTCGATTCCCGCTTTGGGTCTGTGTGCATGGAGTTTGCGTGTTCTCCCCGCACTTGGTGGGTTTCCTCTTAGTACTCCGGTTTCCTCCCACAGTTCAAAGCCTAATGCAGATTAGGCTAATTGGTGTTTCCAAATTGCCCGTAGTGTGTGTAAGAGCGTGTGTATGTTTTCCCTGCAATGGAATAAGACCCAATTCAGGTTGTACCTCGCCTCATGCACAAAGTGGGCATAGGCCCTCCGCGACCCTGTATACAGGATTAGGCGGTATGAGAGATTAAGTAAGTAAGTAATTACATAGATGATTTCTATATACTGTCCTAATCTAAGACACTTTTCAGAATCTGAGTTTTTAAGAATTAAAGGAATGTTGTAGAATTGCTGAGACGATGAAATGTTTTTTGAAGGAGACGTTTGTGCTATATTTAGAAGGAGTCTCCAGGAACAGTGCTTTCTAACAGTCTGATGTACAGTAACGCTGTAGCGAATGTTTTTGTTGTTCTTGTTTTATTAGGTACAATAAAGGCAGGGGGGGGAAAAAGACTGGTGTAGGGTTGGGTACCAAAACCCGGTGCCAGTATGGCACTGGTATATACGGGTAACGGGTAAGTACTAGAACTGAATCAGAGCGCAGATTTCAGTTCGTCACTTTGGCGCCACCATATGTGATAAATTATTTTCGACTAAAAAAACAGAAAAAGAGAAAGCTCTAATAATACAAATCCAACTAACCTGAGTAACATGTAACGTGTGTGTCCATGTTTTCACATTCCAACTCAAAAGCACAACTCGGGAAATGCAGTAATTACACCTGCTCTGACTGTAGCTGGTAGCGTTAGCTCGCTAAGCTAAACAATTTTAAATAAAAAAGCCAAAAGCTTAAAAATGCCTGAAACGTTCTCAAGTTTGGCTGTATTGCACAAACAAAGGGTTCTGATACCACGACATGCAACAAATATCTTTCTGTAATGCATGTAAAGGGTAAACATGTCAAACTTATTGACACGTGAGGACACGTCCAGGATGAAGTTAAAAGCAGAGGGATGCACCGTGTTTAACAGCGTGCAGACATGTGAGCGCCCCCGGCCCAAGTCAGACCAACCATAGCAAAATCTAAAACTATTTATTATTGGTGTTAAATTATTGTAGTTGATTTAGGTAGTAGGTTAGTAAGTTAGTTGTGTTTGAATCTACTCACATTTATGTATACTTTAAATATCCATTCTTTATTGTTATCCAGCATTTTTTGTGGCTCTTTTTTAAGTATTGGTTCAGGCACTGTTTTGGCACTGGTATCGAAAAAAACCCAAACGATACCCCACCCTAGGCTGATGATTATTTATAGCTGCCATAACATTATTACAGATCAATAGAAAGCATATCTTTTTTTTTTTTTTTAAATGATAGAAACTGTGTTGCAGGTTCCCGATTGGAAGTCGCAAAATCATTTAGACGCTTATGGCGGTTATGGGTTCAAATTGCATGTCTAACTTGGATCCTTTTCTTTTGAAAACTCAGTTCTAGGCTCTTATTTAGGATTAGGTTGTCACAAAAAATATAAATATATACACTGAGTCCATAGTCTGGCAGATTCTGCAGTACATAAACCTGCTTCAGTGTGCGTGTGTGTGTGTGTGTGTGTGTGTGCTGTGTGTCATCACTCTTTCTCAGCGCTAAGTCTGCTCTAGCTGTCAAATCATCATCATCCAAAGCACTCATGACACAGGCTAAAAGGGAGATGGATCATGTGGCTACAGAAGCGTGACCCCACAAACACCCTCGTCTTCCCCAGGATTTCCCAACTCTCTACGCTGGGGCTGACATGGAACCAATCACCCTGTCACTCTTCCGGGTCAGTGGCTTGACGGGGTCACATCATAACCAACACTGCTGCCGTGTCGCTTCACACAGTCAGTAAATGGATACCAGCTGGTGGCGAGGCAGGGGGCTTGTGGGTGGGCATGTGTGTGTCTGTGTTTAGTCACTGGAAGTTAGTAAATGCAACAGATCCAATATAAAGCACATGACCTCTCCATTTGGGAGGCATTTGACCTCTGATGGAAAGCAATAACTCACCCTATCACTCACTCACACACACACACACACACACACACACACACACACAAGAATAAAAACAAGTGCTGTCATATTTCCTTCTCCTCTTCTCAAATAAAATAAAATAATTATACAACAATAACATATCTGTCCCCAAAACTATGATAAAGATTCCTAATGTTTTCTTTCCGGTTTGCCGGATTATTACGGAGGACGTTTAAAATGATGGATGCAAGGAGAAACGTGTGTAGACTTTCCCAGATGTGGCTTTTACTGGGCGAGCGAGACCGAGGTGACTGGCAGCTTTACAGCGTTCATAAAAATCGCTCCACAGAGATACACATACTTATATTAGAGAGGCCTCTCAGACTGCTGCGTAGCCTGTAATGTCACACAGTAGCAGTGGATGTTATCATCTGGTTTATAGGGACAGGGTTTGTTCTCTCACTCACACACACACACACACACACACACACTCAGAGGGGGGTGTAACAGCGTATGATGGTTTACACACTTGATTTTACTGACTTTTAATAATGTTTCATATCCTGTTCCCATTAATAAAATTATAAAAGTACAGAAAACAGCACTCAGTTAGCTAGCTAGCTAGGGTATGTTGTTAGTTTCTGCTAGTTTTTGAGTAGTTCCAGCTAGCTAGCTAGGTTATGTTGTTAGTTTCTGCTAGTTTTTGGGTAGTTCCAGCTAGCTAGCTAGGTTATGTTGTTAGTTTCTGCTAGTTTTTGGGTAGTTCCAGCTAGCTAGCTAGGTTATGTTGTTAGTTTCTGCTAGTTTTTTCATAGTTCCAGCTAGCTAGCTAGGTTATGTTGTTAGTTTCTGCTAGTTTTTGGGTAGTTCCAGCTAGCTAGCTAGGTTATGTTGTTAGTTTCTGCTAGTTTTGGGGTAGTTCCAGCTAGCTAGCTAGGTTATGTTGTTAGTTTCTGCTAGTTTTTGAGTAGTTCCAGCTAGCTAGCTAGGTTATGTTGTTAGTTTCTGCTAGATTTTGGGTAGTTCGAGCTAGCTAGCTAGGTTATGTTGTTAGTTTCTGCTAGTTTTTGAGTAGTTCCAGCTAGCTAGCTAGGTTATGTTGTTAGTTTCTGCTAGTTTTTGGGTAGTTCCAGCTAGCTAGGTTATGTGGGTAGTTTTTGCTAACTTCTGCTTGCACTTGACAGCTGCTTATTTAATACCTTATTCACTTAACACTAAACTCATATATTCTAATGGCAAGCCCTATCACATACTAACTATATCTAACATATTATTTTCTAAAAATTCCACTGTCTTAATGAGCTAATTATTACTATTTAGAACTTTTAGACTTTAGCTGCTGAACAGAAAGTAGAAAAAATCCATTTGTGAAACAGAAAGGTTTTTTAATTTCTCACCTTTACAAAAGATCCCCACAGAACTTTTTGCATTAGCAGTTAGCTAGCTAGTTATCTAAAACATTAGCTTTTTCGAGCTACAGGGTAAACAGCTGTTTCACTTAATACTTAGAAAACTAGCAAGTTAGCTAGCTATTTAGCTATATACACTAAGGGCCATTCTTTAGTGTAACACAGCTGTATTTAATAATTTAGTTTAATGAAAATTTAGATTACTTAAAAGGCGTAAATGCAGGTAATCTGTTCCAGCCCCCCAAAAGTATTACTGATATCAAAGTATACTATATATTTTTTCATATAAAAACAATTAAAACATTAAAAAAAGACATATTAATCAAGTCAAATATGAAATATCATAATGTAAAATAAAAAGATATTAAACCTCACTTAACCTTAACTTATCCTTTCTTTTGGCACCGGCTGCTTAAAAAAATCGCAAACGTGCTTTGCTTGGGTTTCCACTAGGACAAAAAAGATGTACGCTCCCAGATGTACGCGCAACTTAGCCGCTGTTCAGTTCGGCTTGATTTGTTCGCTCATACTGTATACCGATGCAAATTTCTTTGCCTATGTACCACTGTATTGTGCAGATTGACACACTGACAAGTTAACTGGTTATTTAGCTAGACATACTAATACACTAAGCGTATCACTAGCTATCAAGCTAGCTACCGTATATACTTGGTTATTGCACTTTTAGCCTGCTACTGTAGATAGTTACAGTATGTTAATATAGATTAAAACGCTAGCTAGCTATTTAACTATATACTGGTGTGTATGTGCACATACAATGGCTGCACATTGCATAATAAATTTTAGCGTAAGCAGGATCTCTGTCTTGTTCCTTTGGATGACAGGATGTGTGTTCCTCCCGTAGATATTGACCATGACAAAGTGGCAAGAGATGACGCCTGAGCCATGTGTGTGTAATTCAGTCCGCAGCCTAACACTGTTCTTTCAGCATCCTGTGTCCCGGTGCGATAAATCTGCATGACAGTCAGCGCTACGCTCCTGTAACCAGCGACACGGCCTGATTTTCCGGCCTTGACAAGCCTGTCTATTGAGTATGATAACACTTACTTTGTCTTCATCCAGAGAGGGAGTATAATATCAATCCGTTTGATGATCCAGCAAAGCGAGGCGAGCACTTCTGTATCAATCTTCATACGGCCGCTGCCCGTTGTCTAAGAAAAAGGCCTGGGAATGGGATTGTTCAATCACGCCTCACTGGCCCTCTCACTCACTCAAATGGTTTGAGCTCTATCTCTCCCTCTCTTTCTCTCTCTCTCTGTCTCTCTCCATCATTATTTTTTCTCCATCAGATTCCTCAGTCTGTCAGTATGCAGAGGACATAGACTACATAAAAGGCCATATGAAAAAAATCATTTACTGTTATTAGTATGAAGTAAACTACCTCAAAGAAAGCCATTATAGGTAAAAAAAAAAAAAAAAAAGAATGGAAAAAATAGTGTGATGCAGTGTAACTAAAGTGAAGTTATTGTTACCATCCAAAGGTGATAAGTTTTTGGTTTAAATCAGAAAAACACGGCAGGTACCTATAAATTGTTTGACAGCAGAACACAATAAATGCCACTTTTAAACTTTAACTTTTACTCATTCAAATTATGACTATTATATAAATATAAGTTTATTTAAAAACTGCTATATAACCTTTCTTTAGAAGCTTTTACACTTCCAGATTTTAAGCAAAGTACAAAGCTTGTCATGCCAATCCAATCACACCGCTTAATCCACTTGATCACTGGAGTGAAGGTACTCCCTGTGCAACACAGCAGTTGCAACGAATGGTTTGAATGTGTTCAAAGGGTTTTTGGAGAATTTTGACTGCCACAGTCATGCCAGCAATAATAAATGACAGGTATGCATCACTTAACATCTGTGAAACATTCTGTAAACAGAATTTGGATGTTATTTAAACACGATTATTTACTTAACCAAACTGTGTGATACTGTACTGTACTGTATATTTAAAAATACCTGAAAGAAATATGAATGAGAGATTTGTTTACATGCGGTGCATGCCATGTACTGCCAAGCCATGACTCACATTATGACAAACCTGTGGGAGGTGGAGTTTGGCTTTTTGCAAAATGACAGAACATTCGCACAACATTTACATTTACATTTAGGCATTTGGCAGACGCTCTTATCCAGAGCGACTTACATTTTTATCTCATTATACATCTGAGCAATTGAGGGTTAAGGGCCTTGCTCAAGGGCCCAACAGTGGCAACTTGGTGGTTGTGGGGTTTGAACCTGGGATCTTCCGAACCGTAGTCCAATGCCTTAACCACTGAGCTACCCCCAATGCCTGTTGTTATTTTCTTCACTGGCATTTAAAGACAAACTTTAGACATTCGAATAAACAATTTGTAAACTTTGCACAGGATGGCTGTATGTAGGATTTCAATACCGTTGCAAAAACACAAGCTTATTTTAATAAGCTCTAATAAAAGCTTAAAACTATTATAATAATACTGTATGTAATTTTGAAAAAGTTTTATTAGAAATATTTGCAACTTTTCAAGTGTGCAGCTCTAGCAATAAGGAAAGGTGTTGGGCGTTCTAGGGTGTCAGCTAGTATCAAAAGGTTCAAAACAACACAACAGTCAATCAATCCAATTGAATTTTCTTAATATTGAAAAACAATTATTACTTAACTGTTACTTAACAAACTTTATTACTTCATAATTCAATAAGTTCCAATGTTAAAATGTAGAGCTTCTACACAAAAAACGTTGTTCATTCACATGTCTTCTGCTCAGTATATATCTCAACAAGTTAAAATAAAAATAAAATATAAGTTCAGGCATCTGCAGTAGGCAAGACTTAGCAGGCGATGAGGTGGCAAGATGATACTCGCTTAAAGCGCGCATCCAAACACAACACAACAAAACACGGAAAAAAATTTGTTTAAAATATTTCTTGCTTATTTAAAAAAATTTAATTCTTTGAACTGCGGAAACGGAGTTATCTCATTTTGCTGCAAAACTGTTTATTTAAGGCAATTCAAATTCAGACTTTGCAACATCAGGGAATAAACAGACAAAACAATCAAGGGCTAATACAAAACAGGTGCCATTATGGTGATAACAAGCCGATGACAGGACAGGGCAAAAAATAATCAACCATAACTGTAAGGTTTTATAATATTGTAAGACATTGTAATATGACAATGTCCTACAATATTATAAAACCTTACAATAACACCTTCATCACACTTCTCTGGTGTTGATTGTTTCTCTGCAGTAGAATGCCGCCAAGCAATACAATACACAAAGCAATATAATTAACAAAATGTTAAATTACATTATTAAATTATACACATTTTAAAGATTTTAAGAACAAACATAGGCCATTTTGGCCCAAATGAATAAATGAATAAATGCGTTTGAGCTCCACAGCAGCAGATTAAGCGCCACTGAAGATGAGGCCGGCTGTCTCTGTGAAATACGACTCAATCAACAGGCGCTCAACAATCAACTTTAACTTGTCAGATTTGATCTATCCGATCATCGCTGTAGGATGTTTGCCATTGTCTAATGTTCTGTGAAGATGGGCCTTTCATATTCTTTATTGTTTTTTTTTTTACCTCGCACCCCCTCCTCCTGTCTTTGTCCTCCATCAAAACCAGGAGATATTTGGTGAAAGTAAACAGCATGGCGAGGGGATGAGGGGATAAAACCGCCGATGAAAATTTAACCCTTTCGGATGTCATCATTGCAGGGCTGCAGGCTAGGAGAGCTCACATTGCTGAGCCGGTAATTGGTTCCTCTAAATCTGCTGAGTGCGAAGAAAGTCGAGCACCCCTTTTTCATCAGAGCTAAGAAACGAAAAAAGAAGAAAAGGCGTAATAGAGTGACCATCTCTCTGTCTCTGTGGCTGTCCTGCGCTCATGATGGATGCGCGCTTTAAGCGAGTATCATCTTGCCACCTCATCGCCTGCTAAGTCTTGCCTACTGCAGATGCCTGAACTTATATTTTATTTTTATTTTAACTTGTTGAGATATATACTGAGCAGAAGACATGTGAATGAACAACGTTTTTTGTGTAGAAGCTCTACATTTTAACATTGGAACTTATTGAATTATGAAGTAATAAAGTTTGTTAAGTAACAGTTAAGTAATAATTGTTTTTCAATATTAAGAAAATTCAATTGGATTGATTGACTGTTGTGTTGTTTTGAACCTTTTGATACTAGCTGACACCCTAGAACGCCCAACACCTTTCCTTATTGCTAGAGCTGCACACTTGAAAAGTTGCAAATATTTCTAATAAAACTTTTTCAAAATTACATACAGTATTATTATAATAGTTTTAAGCTTTTATTAGAGCTTATTAAAATAAGCTTGTGTTTTTGCAACGGTATTGAAATCCTACATACAGCCATCCTGTGCAAAGTTTACAAATTGTTTATTCGAATGTCTAAAGTTTGTCTTTAAATGCCAGTGAAGAAAATAACAACAGGCATTGTAAAATCTCCAACTTCTGACCAGGAAACGAGAAGTTTACTAGCAACAATGTCACGTATGACTGCAAAGTCTGAAAAAAAAAAACACTTTGTTTAATTTGTCCTTATAGCTCACTGAATATAAACATCTGATCTACACAGGGAATTTTATATTCAGTCGTTTCATTATACAGCTCGTTCTTTTTTTCCCGAGGTGGACTCAGCGGGTGGTATTGGTAGTGGTGGTGGTGCATTTGGCTTTGAAACTCCCTGATTTAGCTCTCCGGTATTGCCTCATTTTTCATATCCATTGTCGCCTTGTCAGGGTGTCATAGCTGCTCCACAGAGCCGTTAGATCAGTCCGAATGGATAAATCATCCTGAATCTGACACACTCATTTAATTTGCGCGGCTCCACTGCTTATTAATTGAAAAATCCCTGCGCCCGTTTGCTGCGTGAGCGCATTCCGACTCGTTTTATTTTATTTTTATTAACATGGATATTCTGTATGAGTTTCCTCAGTAGCACATCGACTAGCTCGCTAGCCACTTTGTCATTTATCATCATATGCCATATTTGTCAATCGGCTCACTTTCCCTTTTGAGCTTAACCTTTTCTTAAAAAAAAAAAAAAAAAGTCCTCAGGAAAATCGCTTTGCATATAAAGCAAGGCATGGGGAATTTGTGGGTATTTCGATAAAGGCTCGCACCGGGGCCCCAACGTTATTGTTTTCCATCTGTGAAATAGAGTAACAGGTACTTAATGTACCAAAAACAATTTGTCTGGCCGTTATTTTCCCATTGAAGGCGTGCACGGCTGGCTGCGGCCTTCCTTTATCTCAGTGAGCCTAATACGTTCTCACACTGCGCTTCGGTGCCTTCATTTTACAGCCGAGGAGCTCAGCGGCCCCACGCTGCGCTCGAAATGGGACCCCAGTCACCGGGGCCCCGCCGAGTGGCCGTAGGTAAGTGTGCAGAACAAATGCTGAAAAGACTTTAAAAAAGTTTTTCGAGCCAACACTGATTCGTGTGTGTGGGGCCATGTTTTTATATCTGCTTTGGGACTGAATGTCTCTAAAATAAAGAGGAATATCTAACAGATTTTGTGGGGACATTTGGCTGAGATAAATGTTCATTCATTCATTTATTTATTTATTTTTAATTTATATTTATATGTTTAATTTTTAACGGTGTTGCTAAGGATAAGTTTGGAATTAGTGTTATGTAAGTATCCGCATTAATACCTGTAGTTATTAATTCAGGAGGTCCTCAGAAAGCTAATTTAACCGGTTTGTATGTTTCTACTTTTTCACCTATTCTTAACACAACTCCAGGCTTTGTGGATATTAGTAATAATAATGATGTGTTTGTCTGCACACGCAACCCAAACCTCTGTAAATGCTTTGTGTGTGTGTGTGGTGGTCAGTAGGGGGTTATAGATTGGGGGTTGGGTTGTGAGGCCAGTACTGGGTGATTTCCTTTCGTCTTGGCCTCAGAAAAATCCAATTTGAGCCCCTCCCTCTTGGGAAGCATGACTACGATCAAAACAGACCCAGTGACGGGCGTCAAAAGCAGAAGGAAAAGTGTGTAAAGTCTACTTTTCATCACAGGGCCATAACATGTAAAGGGTACTAACGGGACCTGGCTTTCAGGGCCGGCTGGGTTTTTTCAACATCAGCTTTACCGCAGAGAGAAATACCAGTTACTTACAGCTACAAGGTTCATCATGGATTCCACAGAGATGTAGGTTTCTATTATTTGCACTTTATATATTTCATGATTATATATTTAGTTCATATATTTCAGCTGTAGAGCCAAATTATAAATGGTGTTGTCACTGTTTATGCTTTTCCTAATACAGTATTTGTGAACCAGGCCATGTGACTCAACATCATTGGATGTGCGTTAGAAATGTGCCTTATAGTCCATAAATATTGGAATAAAAATCTGGCTCTTACACCAAATTAGCCATTTTGAATTTTGAAAATTTTGAGCTATGAATCATTGTAGACATAGATGTTGATTCACTTTGATTGTTTGATTTGTCTTAAGCAGTTAAATTTCTTATATTTATAAACGACAGATTATATCTGGTGAACACTTTAATGCTTTACCGCTTGTATTAGTGATTGTTTCAATATCAGGCGATTACCTATTTGCTGATGAACTTCTGCTCCACACCCCAGTCCAGTAGGTGGCGGTATTGTACCAACTGCTCAAAAACTCAAAAGAAGAAGAAGCAATAATCTAAAAAAAAAAATTCTTTATACAAGTTGAGAGCTTTGTACTTTCTGCAAAAACTATGGTATATTTTTTAAGAAATTTGGCAATATTAGACCATTTAATGGTTATAAGTTTCTGTTAATATGTAAGCTAAAAAAGTATGAATCAATTCAGAACTGTCTCAGACTAGCCCATGAATCGAATCAACCTACAAAATTTAATTGCATACTCAATTTAATTTTACTTCTCTTTTAAAGTTCTAAAGTTTTACAAGATTTCCAGATTTTTCAGACATTTATGTTGCATGGCATTGTGCATTTGCTCTTGCTACACAATCAATATTTTAACTAAAGAATAAACAGATTGATTTGTGCTGTTATAGGAAATATGAAGGATGGTCATGAAATCGTTTTTTTTATAACTAAAAAAAAATGTAATGAAAACCATTTGTAAACCTCTATCTAAGGCAACACACTCCTCCAAACGATGGATGAGCCGGTAGAGGAGCCTTATTTTTGGCTGTTGAGGAAAAGCCCCACCTTGGTAACCTCTTAGTCGTCTTTGAAACGCCTGCTACGAAGTGGTTTCTTAAAGTGATGTAAAAGGAAGTCAAGAGAGTGGAAGGAGTTAAGAGAGAATGTCAGACCCCAAGTCGCTGGCACGTTGTGATGAAGAGGCAAACCCATATGGTGAGCATTCCACAACACTTTGCCTTGGTTCTGGCCATCTAGCGGGATTGTACGAAACTATACCGCAGGTTTTTTAAAGAAGAAGAAATGTTCATGAATCTGAGACATAATTTTGGCAAATATTTCCCATTTTTTCATAACTCATTTATCATTTAACAGAGAAATTAGAATGAAAACTTCTGTCTGAAATGGTTACAGTTTTACTTCTGATTGTTACAAAGAACTAACGCTGGAGACTCCTTCCAAAAATGCTCGCAGCACTACACAACACAATGTGTCCTAGTTATTTAAAAGGTTTATTGCTCAACATGTCCTGACTTTAGTCATACTGTATTAAACGTTTTTTACTCATTTGTCTTAACGCTAATGAGAAACCGTGCTCTAATCCTGACCTGCTCATGGTGGAGCTCGACTAATGAAGGACTTCCTCCTACTCAGTGAATTTCCTCAACCCGTGATTCAAAGCCAGACAAGGTAACATGCTTATCTGAAGGACCACGGAGAATTCCCTTAATGGCTGTGGTTTAATTAGGCATACTGAGCGCCGGTTTATGCTTCGTTTATTAAATTAGGGCTGTATAAAAGCGATCATTTAATTCTTGGTTGGGATTAATAGGGAGAGAAGGAAATTCGCTCGGATCACCTGCGGCAAATCGGAGGGTCGCGTTAAAGCTCTCATGAGATAGGATGCGACGAAGACGCTCTGTCGGGTTTCTTACGGGATATGAATGTCATTTAGCTAGTATTTCATAAGAATTTCATACATTCGCCTGCAGTTAATCGCAGGTTAGTTGTATTGTGCACTAAAACACCATTTAGTGTCAACAATACAATAACAGTTATTTATTTACTAAGAAACAGATAATGCTTGATTAGAATCTTAGTCTGAAGTCAAGTAAATCATGGAAGGACGTAGTCATTTAAGTTAACGAAGGCATGGATAAACAATTAATTGTCGGAATTACAGTATGGCAACTGTTACGTTTCAAGGTTAATAAATAGCATAAACATTATATTAACATAAAGTATGTACGGGAAGGTACCATGTTTAACGAGCACTATAGATTCTGAACAAATCACATACTTTAGGTTTGAACTTAAAGCAACAAATAAATTTATTTGTCTTTAATTTTTTTTTTTTCAGTTTTCCTTATCATTTTTTCTCCCTATTCAAAGACCCAACCCCAGAAATCGAACTTTTCTCCTCTGATTGCTTTAGCCTAGCTAATGTTTTTGCAAAGACACAAAGAATAAGACAGGTGGTCAGTCTTAAAACCCTGCCACGTTCTCTCTCTCTCTCTCTCACTCTCTCTCTCCGTGGAGATTTGATCTCCGTAGACAGAGTTTCTGAGATCGGCAAGGTCTCGCCACTCTATTTTGCCCTCCTGTTAACTCGCTCCTGAATGGGTGATTTACTTTGGAATGGAGCTCCCTTCGCCCATCATGTCAAGTCATTTATGGCATCTGTGTCCTTCCTCAGTGAAGTGGAGTGGTTTGTTAGCAGCTGTGTTTTCCACCGCGCCGGCCTGAAAGCCCCATCAGCCCCCTGCCGTGGAGCCACAGCAGCACCAGGACACACACACACACACACACACAGTCCACCAGCCCTGGCTCTTTAATCTCAAAATCTCGAGCTCAACCTAGCTCCTCACACATGCCCTCGCAGATGTACATATTCAATAATGCCAGCTTTCTCAAAATACCAAATGTCGGGCTTGACTACTACACTAAGGCTGATTTCACCCGTGAAAATGGAATTAGTCGTGTTGAAAAGACACTATTTCCAAGGAAACGCATCTCACGCCCATCTACTGTTTTGAGACCTGGTGCTATTTGTTAGTTTAACCAAATAATCCAGGTCTCCGGCTAAACTTCTTTTTCCATGTTGTAATTGATAGCTTGGAAAGCCCTCCCTCTTGCTTTTGGTCTCACACACACACATAGGCACGTTGCCCACATTTACTCTGGTTTAATGCAGTTGACGGCAGGGGTGCTAAGAGGGTCATGTGAAGTTCAGCCTGGGGTCAGAGAGGGGTTAAAAGAAACTCTTCTCCTCCAATCCTCCATATTCCCTTCTTTTTCTTCTTCTTTCTCTTCTTTTTCTTTCCTGCTGAGCGCATAAAAAGCAAATCAACACTCACATTCACGTATTGCCTTAAGCTTCTAGCCATTCCGTTATAAGCTTTTCAGCTAAGGGGCTCTCGAGTCTCTTGTCTAACATTGTGTCCCCCTTCATATGGATTTTTTTTTTTTTTTTTTTCAGAAAACAATTACAAAAACAGGCAAAAAATTTAATTTTAAATCGCTTACATGACACAGGGGCTTAGTGCTAAGCATTGTCACCTTGCACCTCCAGGGTCGAGGGTTCAGTTCCCGTCTCAGGACTGTGTGCATGAAGTGTGAATGTTCTTCTCGTACTTCGTGGGTTTCTTACGTGTTCTCCAGTTTCCTCCCATAGTACAAATACATGCAGATTAGGCTAAATAGCGTTCCCCAATTGCCCGTAGTGTGTGAATAAGTGTTATAGGCCTCCGAGTGGTGCAGTTGTAAAGTGCTTGTCCTATCATCCGGAGATCGCTGGTTCGATTCCCAGGTGATGCTGGAGAATCGGAGGTCTAGAGAGAGCTGATTGGCCGAGCTCTCTCAGAGGGGGGAGGGATAAGACGTACTTCGTGCTCCCACATTAATCACGGCTCTACAGCCAATCAGGGTCGTCTGTGAGCTCACGCAAGCGGAAGGAGTGGATAGCGCTGTCCTCTGAGTGTGTTACTGCGCCCCTAACGGTGTGTGAGCAAGCAGTTTGAAAAGATGCAGTGGGCTGGCGTCACGTGGTTCGGAGGAAACACGTGATAGTCTTCGGCCCTCCCGACTGAGTACTTGTAGTAGCCTTAATGTTAGAGCCCCCTAGTGACGGGGAGGAATTGAGCACAACTAAATTATGGAGAAAATCTGGAAAAAATATATTTTAAAAAAAGAATAACTAGCATACTAGTGCTAGAGAGAGTGCGTGGTTTCTGTTCCAGAGTATTTATCAAGAAAATGGAATCTTAGAAAATACGTAACACAAAAAACACGTACACCGGTAACTCGGCATACAAATTGATGCATTCCAGAGATAAGGTCTAAAGACAAAAAATTATGAAATGCATTTTCAGCTACACAAATATTACCAATATTACCCCTTTCCAACACTATAATCATATCGTTAGCATATAAAAAAAATGTAAATAAAGTAATATATGAAATAAGTAGACATTAAACCTCACTTTAATTGATTTTAACAATATACATTTTATTTAAAATAAACTTTTATTAATCATCCCCTTTTAGCATTGGCTGCTTTAAAAAACAAACTGAAAGCCTCTTTCTTTTCTTCCTGCTACCGTCCTTGCTAACATCCATGGTGCTATGTCTTCACTAAATCTTGCACAGAATAACAGAATGCAGGAAAAAAAATGTAAACCGACTTGGGTTTCCACTGACGCAACACAACTTCAACATAAAACGGTGGAAATCTTACCTCCACTTTGGCACTTTCATGTGGAGGCGAAAATGCGAAAGAGAAAAAAAAATACACAGGTATATGTGTGAACCAGCTCACGACAACACAATCGCAGTGTGTTTTTGCTTATCGTACCCATTCAAGCACTTACAATACGACTCAAACAGAAAAACACGGCTAGCACAGTCTGTAACTATGTAGCATAGCGGCACCATGCTATACTAGCTTAATGAAGAGAAGTAATGAGTACGATAATAACAATATTTTATTTTACGATTAGCTAAGCAGCAGATTGTGTGTTTAACAAATAGTCACAATTGTTGGCAAGAAAAAAACGAGCGAGAAAACGTGAACTGCTGTCTGTTATGCTGAGAGAAAATGATCTATGCGTTTGAAGTAAAGTGTGTTTACATGGCAGTAGACTTTTCTTTTACTTAGTGTAAATATTTCTGTGTGAAATTGATTCATATTTATTGACTCAGACAAGATTTTACACCTGATTTTATATAATCGTGTCTTCTGGAGCGTTTATTTTCCGTCTACTTCACACACCATTTGAATGCGATTACAGGCTGTAATGAATTGCGCGGGCTCGCCGGGGCCTCCGCGAGCGAGTCTAATCGGGTAATTGCGGCTTTCATAAATGTGATTTATCAGCGTGAGTCGAGAGCCGGTGAAGACGAGCAGCGAGTCGGATCTCGACCTGTAAAGACGTCGAGCGGAAGACGCCGGAGGGGGTTTATGAGCAAGTCGTGAGGATCTCTTAATGACAGATGGGACAGGACGCACTGTGTGACGCTCTCACAGCCAGATTAGTGTCATATTATATAAATCAGGCGCGCAAATGGACATCACGAGCCTATTCATTTCTCCGATCGCTGCCATGAGGAAGAACACATGACTCGCTGGTCTCATATCTCTCCGTTGCTTCACGCTCATTATGATTGGTGCCATTTTGCCTCGCATTGATTCGGTTAAAGCAGCGCTGCTAGTGAGGCCCTCGCTGAGCGAAATCTTTTTAATCGGTTGATGCTGAAGCATCGATCAGCTTTACA
The DNA here is from genome assembly GCF_024256425.1 of Clarias gariepinus. Lineage (NCBI taxonomy): Eukaryota > Metazoa > Chordata > Actinopteri > Siluriformes > Clariidae > Clarias > Clarias gariepinus. The sequence continues at coordinate 4,630,374 of NC_071124.1, read as the reverse complement.
AAACGCACGCCACCGGGCCCTCCTGCTAGGAAAGTGTGTCCAGGCTCCGTGTCTCTCTCTTTGCCATGAGTGGAAAGTTCCTTGATATCAAAGCCGGCTGATACGCTACAGAGATGCGTGATGAAAACAAGATCTGCTCCAATTTGAAGTCTGGTACTGTAGATTTAGCTATAAATACACAAAAAAACAAGAAAAAAAAACATAAAAACTAAATTCTCATCCCTGGAAGTCACTGAACTTTAGGGCACATTCAAGCCTTAAATCCTTAATATATATAAAAAAAAAAGACAAAACAACAACATATATAGTAACAGCAAAAGTAACACCAAGGCATTAGCCTTCTTTAATTTTTTTTTCTTTTTTTTTCTTACTCACTTTCCAGCTTCCATAATGAAAAACTATCACTAGACCTCTTTCTTCTGTTTGAGCCAGGTCAAAAGGTCAAAGCTGATGTCACTCTTAAAGTAACTGCTGGCAAATAGGTCCTGACACGTGCTCGCGAACAGCAGAATGAGAGCGGCGGCTTGCCTGATCTCGCTGCTGATAAGGCTTGCGCTAAAAAAAAATTTTTTCAAAAGAAAGCAGAAAACATGGTTACTGTAATCTATGATGCTTTTCTAATATTCTTGCAGTATATCCTATGACTTTGTTTGCTGTGATATTAAGTGCATATCATACTGTACTGATTATGATATACTGAGGGTTTAAATAAATAATTAAGCGAATATTTAATGCATGAATGAATAAATGAATTAATAAATGGCATCATTTTTATTTTTTAATTATTATTATTTTGGTCTACTGATTACAAATACTACAAAGATATAACAAATCCTCATACTCGGCAAAAATCACGTAAGTAAGTTGAAATATTTAAAATAGAGTCAAATTAAGCGAAATTTCCCCATGATCGAATGTTAATAAACCAAATATAAGATTATGAATCCAGCATCGAAATGTTTTGTTAACTTTAAGCGTTATTTTAAAGTTGCAACCAGTATTTTAAGGTTGAGATGAGAAAAGACTAATTTGTGATAAATTGTATATATATAATAAAGTATTGATCCCCCTCATTTTTTGTACTAAATTAAATTAAATTATGAGAACACATTTTACTGCAACCTTCTGCAAAGTACCTAAAGATAGAATTAGAAAATTGCTTGTTTATGTAACAACCTCAGCAGTGATCTAATTTCTCCTCTCGTCTGTTCCAACCACTCAGCATTCAACACCACCTGTATACTAATCACTGGCCTGATCAGCTGTCATCATCCGCACCTGTTTCTCACTGGGTCATGTCTTAAGTTAGATGTTTTTTTTATGCTTGGATGGTCCCAGGTCACTGTGTAGCTTGGGGACTAGACTAAAAATGTGCATATTTTTATGTCCAGTGTGCATTTTTTTCCTGAAATTACTCCCATTGTTTTGTATATTGTTTCATTTCTCAATCAGTGAATTCCAGAATTAAATATTGTTGTTACACCAAATTGTTGTACAACGACATCGGACCTAATACCACCCCTTGCTGGATATCAACCGGCATCTGATTTGGCGCACACTTCACTCTGTAAGTTCAACCTCCTGGTCATCCGTATTAACACTTACAGTATAACAAGTCAAGCATGCTAAAGTAAAGCCAGACATTTTTAAACAGGTTCTTGCAGTAAAAGTCACTCCTGTTTTCATTCTTCTTCTCATCCCTCTCTCTATTTTCTTTCTCCCGGCAGTAAGGATGAACAAGCAGGAAGAAAAGTGCCGTGTTCTGATAGAGTCCTGAGCCACAAATGGAGTCAATCAAGGGTGGGCTGAAAAATTCATTTTCTGACAGGGCTGTCAGCAAGCTCACCCAGGCCCGATGACAACAAATCTATAGCGGCATCTGAAAAGGAGCATGGGAAAAAGAGGCGACAAAAAGAGAGATGAAACTGCGCAGAGAGAGTTGGGGAAAAAAGAGAAGTGCTTAGTGATCAGGGCCTGCCCTTTCAGTCAGCCATATCCCAATTTCATAGCTGTGATTTCGCAGAGTGACACAGTAATCCGTAAATGACAGAGTAGCTGGAAGATCGGAGCAGCGCGTGACAGAAAGCGTGACTCGGCCAACGTTGCGGCTGAGTCAGAGACCGACTAAATTGCATTCGCATTTCATTTAACTTTGGATAAAGAAGGACGCATAAAACTGATTATAAGCATAGCTTTTGAGTCTTCTATAAGGAGATGCTTATTTAGCATTTATGGAAGGAGTCTCCAGTTTCAATTGGTAATAAGAATGGGTTTGAATGTTAAATGTAACTATAACTGCATGAACTGTATAATATCATCAACTCTGCTTTAAACATGACACTATACAACACTCTGTCGTTGATTATTTTCTCATAGCAGCATGCTGTAAGTGGCTTTCTTTAAATTTTTTTGTTTCTTTTCTATTAAACATTACAGAAGTGTACAGTAACAAAGTGTAACCAATACAGTAATGTATGCCATGTGTTGCTGCATTTAAATAAACCTTGGGTGAAAAAAAGAGATTAAAGAGAGCAACTTCTTTTTTTATTATTTGTTCACACATTCATAAATTCAATAGTTGGCATTTCCCAGCGTGTCAGTTACACCGAGCCTCATTAACTTCGTTTTTTTCCCCTTTATTTCTGCTAATTAGCTCAGAGGTGGCCACAAATTAATTAACATCTCACGTCGCCTTTGTGCAATTTCATTCTGTTTATTTAGTTTCTCCTATTAACTTTTAATCTTTCCTCAAACACTAAAAAAAAGTAATTAGCATTTTTGATAAACAAACGATGTCGGCCTGCGGATAATCAACATCTCGGCATGGAGTCGTAGAGTGTCGTTCCGCTAGCTTGTTTGACCTCTTAACCTGACGGAACCTAGCAAGACTTTTACACCGAGCTGCGATCGTCCTTCCTGCAAACGTCCTTCAGTGTCCGGGGTTTTTGGGATGTTACAGGATTGGATGTGAAAGTGTACATGGGGGGAGACAAAAGTTTTCCAGTTGATTTTCAAGAACCAGGCATTCCACTAGCTGAATATTTACGGGATATTTACGCAGTGGGCTCTGAGCCACCTTGGCCGGGATCAGACGGATATACGGCCTACTTTAAAATGTTTGCACCATTTAAATGTTTTACTGCGGCTGAGAGTCTCATTACCGTACTGGGCTTTTTAATTTCGTCACCCAAGTCCCGGCTTGACTTGAGCGCCCTTGTATAATGTGTAAAATGTTATAAAATCATTAACAACATGTATATGGCATATAAAATAAAACATTAGTTGATGTAACAACAGTTAACCATGATCCTCAGTATTGACAATAATTTTGTCTCAGTAGTTTTTACTACTTCATATGTTCAGTAAGATATTCCGGAGATTAACATTTTAGAGCTTTGTAGCCATGAACTTAACTGAACCATACACTGTCAGTTAATTCCCCCTATCCCACCTATGCGGTTTAACTCACGGTAAGATGCGGAGTTAGGCACCGTGAGTCGCCGCAATTGCCCGCCGACGTTCCGCTGGCATTCTGCGAAGTTCTGTAAGGACCGCAAGCTTCCTCGAGGACCGTCAAAAAAAATAAAACATGTAAATTTTTCCGCCCGGAAAGATGGAAACATACTCACAGCGCCAAAAACTTGCAGTGAATCATGATGAACTGTACTTATGGCCACCGCGTGAAACCACGTACTGTGGGTAAAATAGGGGTATAAGATTCACTCAACCAGCGCATCAATGCACTTAGTTTCTGCTTACTTCAGGGACTTTTGGATGTCAGTCTTTACTCTAGAAAAAAATTAATGTTCAGTAAAACAGTAAATATAGATCAGTGTGCTGACTTGGTCATTTCACGTTTGTCCCTGAAAATCACCACCATTTCTTTCTTGGCATCACTGTCCTGCTGTAAGGCTGAGTGTCTTGGATGAATCTGTTCAGTATTGGATTGGATCGGAGCAGTCGGGAGATGTTGCACCTTCAGGGTCCGGGTTCAATTCCTTCTTCCTTTACTTTGTGGGTTTTCCTTCTCCCTTTACTTGGTGGGTTTCCTCACATGCACTAACTAGTGTTTCCAAATTGTCCGCCGTGTGTAAATGTTGACTGGAGTTATTAACATGGGAATAAATACAGTACAATGGTCTCCAATGGCCTCCACAGTGCTTAGTTGGACCACAGAAGTTCCTAAATGAATGGATGATTATATGAGCTGCAGAATATTTAAAAAATGCCGTTCATGAACCAGGATTAAGCTGTACACCATGAGTTGCTAATGAATTCACTACATTATATTAGCTAAGTGCAGAAAAATACGTACCCTAGCAAGGCAATGAATGACAGATTGATGTGATGAAACAAGGATGATGTATCCAAGTTAAAATGATTCAATTCATTTAACAAATTAATGAACGAGTAATGTATCTATCTGTTTATTGTTTTATTTAATGTTGTAGAACAAGTCACTTCCTGTTTTCACTTAAAGTCCGCTGAACAGATGTTGCTTCATCGGCTACTCTTTTTGTTTATCTTGAAGTTGATAAGTCTGTTTCAGAAAGTTACAAAGCTCTGAAACTGGAGGCTCCTTCTGAAATTCGTATAAAAGTGTGATTTTCCCGAGTCAGAGCTGACGTTCTGGGAGGTTCATTACCACCTTCTGACCAATCAAAACTGAGAGTTTTATAGCGCTGAGGTGCAGCCAGGATCTTCGGAGTTTGCGTCACCATTTTATAAAATATGTTGGAGAGTGTGAGGTGGAGGAATCAGGAAGTACCTCCTGTATATTTGTATTGAATTCAGTCCGGTGCTGCAGCCGTTGCTTCATTAGAGCATTGATTCGTTAATGCAGCTAACCTTTTTTAGTGTGTGTATGTGTGTGTATGTGTGTGTAGTGTCCTGTGCCTGGTAAAGTGCTGGAGGCCTCTCTGCTCTGATGAAGGAGCCCATTTATACCCTGTCTGGCACGAGAGGTCATCCCTCTCCATATTCCTCCTATTGACCCTGGTTGTTCCTTTTATTACGAGCAGCTTTTTTATTGAAGGATGATTACACTGAATGATGTCAAGCGAGGGGAGAAAAAATCGACCAGAATAATGACATTTCACAAAGAGAGAGAGAGAGAGAGAGAGAGAGATCGACCCCTCCTTTCCTCTCTCCTCTTGCTCTGAGCTCACAAATTGAGTCACATCTTCCTCTCATCCATTATTTAGAGCTGATTGGCCTTTCTTGGCATCTATGGATTTGATAATCATTCCTATGTCCATATTAAATATGTGACATAAATTTCACCGCAGGGGCCTGTCAATACCAGGCCACAAGAGAGTAACTAAACCAGCAATAGAGGACCTAATGTATGGGGATGACAAGAGAGGGAGGGAAAATATATGCCTGTGTATATGTGTGCGCTGCATCTGTAAATGTTTTATAGAATATCTAAGCGTGTGTGTGCGTGTGTGAGGATAGGAAAAGAGAGAAATCCCTGTTCATGCATGCGCATTCATCCGATTACGGTCCATGCAAAGTGTAGGTGTTTACAGGTGCGAAAGTGGCGCCTCTCCACGGAAATAAAAAAAAAAAAAATCAAGAGGCAGATAATAAAGCGCTGCATCTGCCAGGCAGACGGGTGGTGTGTGTGTGTGTGTGTGTGTGTGTCTTCTCGCAGTGCTGGACTCTTCCTCCTCAGTGATTTTCTGCAGCTGGCTGCCATGAATGCTGGCCTATGCACCCCAAGATTAGAGCAAAACAGCTGTTTCTCTGCAGGCTAACCAATATATCAACCCCCTGATAAGTAATGACAAATGTTCCTCCGCATTGTGTCGGACATGCAGGGCTCAGAGAGGGAGAGAGGAAAAATGAGAGTGTTTGTGGTTGCGTGTGTGTGTGTTTGCTTGTTTGGGGAAAAAAATCGTGCAAGTGTTGATTTGAACATACAAAACAGTTACTATTCTTATTTTTATTATATTTTAATTTTTCATGTCACTGAATTTGCTAAAATAGCTGTTTATTGGCACAACAGTCAAGCATAAGGTTTACGATTTAGAGGCCACACCTCCTTCTAAGATTAAGAAGCACATTTCTCCATCAAGGGCCACGCCTCTGTCTGTGTGAATGACTAATACAGAGGCCACGCCTCCCTTGTGGGACTGATATGCACACCGTTTTGAGGGACCTTCAAGTGTAAGGTCATGCCTGCTTCTATAGGAGTAATGAATACATACGCCACTCCTCTGATTACACTGTAAGGATGGACACACCTCCTTCAAAGACAACACCTCTAAAGTTGCGAGTCTGTCAGAAGAAAAACGAACCACTTTCAATTTGATTTTTAAAGTAGATGGTACCAAATAAATTAAGGTTATGGGAGGTTTAATGTCTATTTATTTCATATTTTATAATAACAATATAATGTTCGATTATTTGTCATATGTACCTTACAGCACAGTGAAATCATTTTTTTTTCACATATCCCGGTTAGGAAGTTGGGGCAAAGCACAGGGTCGGCCAGGATACAGCGCCCCTGTAGCAGATACTGTTGGTTTAAGGGCCTCACGCAAGGGCACAACAGTGGCTACTTGGCGGTGCTGGGGCCTGAACCCCCGATCAGTCTGTACAAAGCTCTGAAACTGGAGACTCCTTCTGAAATTCATATAAAAGTGTGATTTTCCCAAATCAGAGCTGATTTTCTGGGAGGTTTAATCTCCCACAGCCTTTATCGTATGAGCCACCACTGCCCCATTTAACTTCATTTACAGTACATGTCTGTTTACAATGTTTTGATTGTTTTTATATCCAAAAATATGATTATAGTGTTGGAAATTGGTAATATTGGTAATATTTTTGGGTGGCTGGAACGGATTATCTGCATCTACGTTATTTCCTATGGGGAAATGCATTTCGCAATACAAGAACTCGCCTTCTGAACGGATTACATTCAAATGCCAAGGTACCATACTCGTACAGACAAGTACAGATTGGTTACCTCCAACAAAGGCCACGCCTCCTTTTTGTACAGCTGGCAAGCATATAGGCCACACCTCCTTCTAAGTCCACATCTCTAATTATAAAACGGACAAGCACAGAGGCCACACCTTTATTTTTTACCCTAACAGGTGCAAAGGCTAGACCTTTTTTCAAAGTACTGACAAGCACAGAGCACACCTTCTTCATAGTCCCTCCTCTTTTTGTTAGACTTACATGTGCATTGGATACATCTTCTTTCATGGGAGTGTCTTCCAATGGCCTTTTCTTCTGTGGAACTCAGAGGGACAGCGCCACACCTGACTCTTTCGGCCTGACAGGTGCGCCTGCCACTCATCTGTTAGTAGGGCATGCAGAGGCCACACCTCCTTTCAGATGATTGAGATGGATAAGTGCAGAAGCTAGACCCCCTTCTGTGCGAGTCGTTTGAAGAGTCATTTACCTAATGAAAACATTGATAATGATGCACCAGTCCGGTGTGTTAATTCAAATCACTGAACCTTTACAACCCTATTATGCAGTGTGCACTTGGGACGAGTCTTGACATAGACATACTGTGTGCTTTATCCGACTCGCAGATATGGATGAAGAGAGGAAGCAGTCTATCCAGGAGCTTCAAGGGAATGCAGGCCTCCTATGAACAAAGAGCTAAATTACTAAGAAATGAGGAACAGAAGTGACCTTGAAATAATTATATCATAGTCTATTATGTTCACCTTGTTCCTGGTGTGTATGAAAGAGGCCCATGTGAATTATACACTTGCTAAAGGGCAAATTGTATTTTTTTACAGCAGGCACATTGTGGCCCTGATTTAGTAAAGGTTTGCGTCAGTATAAACATGTGCAAAATTGACACCCACAAAAAATATGCAAACTTATTTACTAATGGGTTTACTATGATAACGAATGACTAACCAAATTAGCACCATTTGCATTTTTGTATGCAATGTATACTATTTCCTGTGTTTGCTGATAGCAAGACAACTTTTATATACTTTCCAAACCAAAACACATTCGGTTACAGTTTGTTTATCAGGTTTTGCTAGCTTAGTATGTTAACAACATCAGTCTCAACATGTGTGCATGGGTGTGTAAACAACGTTTTAACATTTTTTGCAGGAGTGCTGATATGAGCAACAAGAATCTGCATCCTCAAGAATTTCCCTAAGGAGCTCATGTGGTAGTAATTCTGCTTCCTGCCATTCCTGCTATTCATAATAGCCATGTTAGAAAGCCAAAACTGAAAGGTGTCACAGGTTGTTAGTACTACCATGCGTTAATAATCAAGACCTATCTTAATTTCAAGTCTGTCAATCTGACTTTGACTGATCGTTGTCAGTTTGTTTAGAGAAAGTGTTAAAAACATGGTGTTCCTCAGGGTTTAGTAACAGGCCCTTTTTTGTTTAACAGTGTTTGTTGCTGTGAAAATGAATAGATTATATTTCTGTTTAAATGTTGGATAAAGATTCAGTTGATTGTACTTACTGTATATAGAGTATGAGGGTTTTACTTATAACATACATGTTATTGTTCTTACCAGAACGTACTTGTGACGTAAGCTGAGTGTGTGTTGTTGCATTAATAAACAGACGGATGTGATGAAATGACATAGATCTGGATGCATTAACTGATTAATGACAGCAATCTAAGCAAAGTATGCTCTGTAGATATTGTACCAAGAGAGAAATTATCTTCCTGAAATACAAATAACTTGATAAAACATTTTGTACTGTAGTGCTTAAAGGGGACTTATTATGCAGAATTAGTAATTTTTAGACATTCAGATGGGTCTTTAGTGTGTGTACAAAAAAAAAAAATCAGTCCTTGCTATTTGTTCTTTTTTCCTTTTTTTTCCTAGCCAAGTATTAAACAAGGCTTGACCCCATTGTGACCTCATATAAGAAGAGACCCCAGTGTGTTTAATTGGACACAGAGACTTTAACAGCACTCTACTTATAGTAGATAAACACTCAACAGGACTGAGGTATGCCACGAAAGTCAGACTGCCAAGTATGTTCTATGCTTTTGCAGGAAATATATGCAGGTGGCATGCAGAAGGCAAAACATGATGTCACACATCCAAGAACTCGGGAGCACTTGGAGGAGGAGAGAAGAGATTTAGGTTTGAAAAATTTCTGCTGGGCCATTAACATACAGTACACTTTAAAGGAGCTCTGAGATCTGTGGTAGACCCCCTTTCAGCTCAGAGCATTTTAGATGTTATTTGTTTTTGCTGTTTTTTTGTTTTTGAGTCACATGGGGTTCAATTCCCCAACCATGGAGGTGCAAGACGAGGTCCTCTCTCTGTGTGCATGGTGTTTGCATGTTCCCCCCGTGCTTGGTGGGTTTCCTCCTACAGTCCAAAAACCTGCAGATTAGGCTGATTGGCGTTTCCAAAAGGCCTAGACCTGCCGCGACCCTGACTACAGAATAAAGCGGTATAGACCATGAGTGAGTGAGTGACTGATGAGTCACATGGGCGAAGAAATAGTACAAATACACATGACCATGTGTTTTTATTGTTGTTTTCTTTGTTTGTTGTTTGTGGTTGTTTCTATGCGTTCTACATATTTGCGATGTCATTCTCATATTCTGTTAGTGGTAAAATTTATCCTTTACTAAAATAACGATAACTTTCCTTCTACCTGACATATCTGAAAACCCATATATACAGTTTGATGTCTGAAGCCTCCCTGTTAACACCTTGCCGGTTTCCATATAAGCATAAGCATGTATCTGTGCTGTTTTAGTTTTAAAGTTTAACTTTGGAAAGATTCGATTAGCAAATAGTAAATTATGGGACCTTAAACTATAACTTTATCCAGAAAAACAATACACTCCTCAAGTTACCTGTCACATGCAATAGCGCTGGATGTAATACAGTACATCTATGCATTGTTTAATCACATTGAAAGATGCATTGTTTTGGCTTAAGCATTGACTGACACTTTGGGAGATAAGTGAGATATGGCCTTTTGAATAAGCTTTTCCTGTTACGTGCATCAGTTTTAGCGAGAATGGTCATTAAAATGTATTGCATGGAAAAAGTACTTGACACTTGTGAGAGCAGTTCAGATCAGTGAACACTGAGTTTCTTTTATACATACTTTTTAAATGATGGAACATCTCAAACATAAAAAAAAAAAACAGAACAAAGCAGCAACCAACATAATTTTATATTAAATAAAATGAAAAAAAATTATCAATGCGTCTCTAATCAAAACCAAACAGTACGATACTGTCTGTTTATTTTAGTTTATATTACTTTATACTAAAGAAAGCTTCAATTTACTGGGGAATTACAAAAGTTTCTGGTTCATCCCTCGCCAGGCCTCGGCTATTTTAGTGTCGTTTTTAGTTCAATCCTCAAAAGACTGGATGAAATTGGTCACCCAGTGTCCAAACACCCCGAGGTTTACCCAGGGAGCAGTCATTAATATCGGTTTATGGAAGTGATGCGCAGCGTGTGAGATTGCAGAAAGTGGAGCATATAATTGAAACTCATGTTTAAATGGGAATACCCACTGTCAGGGCTTCTTTCCCAGCACCAGCAGAGCACTTAAACCAAATTCAACATTAATTAAAATGGGTCATCCGCTCGCCTGACACACCTCATCAAATCTGGATGGCACATCTCTTAAAGCTTTGATTTCACCCCGGGTGACCTCGTTCCCTTGAGGAAAATGAGGGTTTTCAACTACCATAAGATACTATTTGGCCTTTTTTTTTTTCTTCTTCTTTTTTTTTAAGGCTTATTTACATGTATGTAATATTGATTAGAGTAAAATACAAATACATTAATAAATTAATAATACTGATAGGTTCATAGTTAGAGTAAGTTTAAAATGAATCTGTTTTATGCCACACCCACTTTGGTTTTAAATTAAATACAAATACAGGTATAAATATCTGCAGCACTAAATGATATGGATACAAAAGTTGTAAATCAAATCGTAATGTTCTTTGTAAAGCAATTATTTAAGATACATAAATAGATTCACAAACAGAATATTTTTCATTTTTTTACTTTCTGTACCTTTCTTGATAAAACACACATCCACTTCTTTATCCATGTAAAATCCATTACAGGTCACATGACTTGGATTGTACGTTTTTAGCTTCACTAACAAATCTGGCAGCAACATAAGTCATAGTTTGTTTCCATGTTCCACGGAAGGCTTTTTTTTTTTCTTTTACAGCCAGGGTCAGGGCGTCTGGTTCTGCTGTCAGACCGACGTAAAGGTAATATCAGGCCTTCCTCCATCGCTGGCAGGGCCAATCAGCCCAGGCCGCCCGCCTTGATTGGCCTGACATACTCCATCAAAGCCACAGTTGAGCGCCTTTCAGATGGCCCACAACGTCCCAAATGCACACACACATACACACCCTAGCGCGCACACACATACACACAAACACACAAATACTCACACACAGCCGACTCATTCACCAGGGGCTCGTGCAGCTCTAAGAGCTCAAATTCAACTGGAAATCTGATTCGTTTTTTGCTTTTGATCCCTTTGCGGGGAGTTTGGAACCCAGATCTTGCACTTCAGGGTAACAGAGGTGAACAAGGCGAGAGGGAAACTTTTAACTAGAAAACTGTAGCTGTAACACTCAAGCACAGGGGGCATGTGGCTTTTATAGTTTGTGGAAGAAACTGTTTCATGGTGCTCTCTTGTGGAGATACGAATCGTCTTCGAAAAAAAAAGGGAGAGAGAGAGAGAGAGCGAGAGAGAGATTTTAACCAAATCAAATGAAGAAAATAAAGACTCAAAAAGGGATATCAGGACCATGGACAGACACCTATATTCTTTTATTTTTATCCATCCATCCGTTATTTATTATCCTGTGTAGGGTAATGGGGGGACTGGAGCATATCACAGGGATCTCACAAAGAGCACAAGATGAGGTTCACTCTGCATTCTCACAGCACAAGCACACACCCAATTATACACTACGGGCAATTTGGAAACTCAAATCCAGCCACAATACATGTCTTTGGACATAGTTTGGAAAACGGGAGTGCCAGAAGACCAATCACCGTGAAAACATGCTCCACAACTCCACACTGGAGGCGAGATTCGAACCTCAAACCTATAGTTGTGAGTCAACCGTGCTAACCCCTCAAGCCGCCATGCATCGTTTAATTTTTTTAATACTGCTTCCACAGCGTTTAACATCTTGGGAGTCTATATGACGTTGCCTCTTTTCAAACAAAAATCAAGATTATTTATAACAAATAAAAGAGAGCAGCCTGCAAACTGCTTTGAGAGAGAAATCCATTACAGTACAAGAAACTTGTATATCAAATTCATATTTTTATTTGTCACGTACACAACCACACAGAATCTGCTCCGGTTTGATGTGCAGTGAAATGACTTATACGACATAAAATGGAAAGATGGGATAGAATACAGAGATTTCACTGCAATAAACGGAAACTTGCACTAGAGGAATACAATTAAAGATAGAATTTCCAATGAAAAAATTAAAATAACAATTTTAAATAGAAACATTTGGGATGAAATGTACAAATTACAAATTAATTTGAAAAAAGTTACAGTAAAAATCTCATTTAAATAGAAAGAAATAAAAAGAATATTATACTAATTACACAGTACGATGGACCAAGAATGACCTAATGTCCTAAGTCTGGTCATTAATATGAGCACGAGGTGCCGTGAATTGTGTGCTCGTAGAGCATTGAAGAGACAATGAGCACTTCACTTCCATGAGCACTGGCCACTGAGACACAGATAACATTATTGTTATAAAGCGCTTTAGACGCGGTCATTGTCGCAAGACAGCTTTATAGAATCAAAATAATAAGAATGGAAATGAGTTACAAAAATTATGTTGAAATATGTCAATTATAATTATTAGCCGAGGACGGCGGTGGCAAGGAAAAACGTCCTGAGATGGCAATAGGAAGAAACCTTTAGAAGAACCAGACTCAACTGGAAACTCATCCTCGTTTGGGTTTAGGAGTGTGCAAGTGTTTCATTGTTAGAAGTACAGAGCAGCAATTAGCTTAAACAATGCCCTGATTTTGGATTCAGTGTCACTGTGAAGTACTAAAAACATCATAAAGCTCATAGGTCTCCAAAAAAGAAAACAGTATCGGGGTGTGTGTGTGTGTGTGCGTGTGTGTGTGTGCATGCATACTCGTCTGCTCTCTTATGAAGTGTGGGTGGTGTTGCATGTGGCGTTGTGTGTGTTTTATACGCATCATATACCATGCACTATGTCCCACTAAAGGCCTCCCGTACAGTAAATAAAACCATAAACAACATGTACCTGTTTTAGAATGGAAACAATGATATAGTATGCAAAAAGCCCATTGTTTGTTGTGGCTCCGCTCCGGTTTTGTGTGAAAGCATAAAACATTCCAAGCAGCTGGTGTTCGCAGCTCTTCCACACGTTTCAAATTAAGAATGTTGCCGGTCTAAGGTAATTAAGTATTTGGTATAATTAGGGAAGCTTTAATCGTCTGTAATCGCCCAAATATAATCTAAAATTAAAACGTTTATGAGAACATGAAATTTCTGTGGGCATGATCATAACCCAGAAACCTTTGGACAAACATGTTCAACCTTTTAATTAGCTCCGATGCAGGGAGAAAAGGACCCACTGTGTGGGTGTCCGCATTCTCTGCCTTTAACATCGCCAGAGCGCCGAGGCTAGGAGCAAGAAACGATTCTGTAACTGTCTTGCAGTTAAATTAAATAGCAAATTTTAAAAAACGCTCCACAAATGGTAGCAATTAAAGTGGTTTCAATACAATTACGTTACCTTACCAAGTTGCAAACACACATTGTATTTTAAGATACGGCCGTGTTGACATTTTTGTAGTCCTGTTTATTTATTTATTTTGTGTCTGCTTAAAAAAAAAAAAAAAAGAAAGGAAAAGAAGAAAAAAAACAGGGGGGAAAAAAGCTTTTAGCACTTTTCTCCATATGTAATTGGAAATAATGGCCTGGCCTCACTCCAGTCTTTTGTGGCGACCAATATTGGCTTCATCCCTCCATTCTCTCACCAAATCTGGAAGGCAAGTGCCAATCAAAACCTCTTTGTTTACAGAAAGAAAGAGAATGAAATGTGTAAGTGGCACTTAAGCGACAGCTACCTCTTGATTGAGCCGACAGCACGAGGCACGAGGCAATTTGCCGTCATAACTTTTTGACTGTAACAGCCAAAGCAAATGTTTGACTCGGCATCAGAAGAAGCTCTCCATTTCTCCCAGCGAGTGCTAATCAGACTCCGCGGGGGGCGATGAGACGAGTCACAGCACAGTCGACCCTGCATAAGCTTCAAATTACCCACAATCCTGAGAGAGAGAGAGAGGCTGCGGAGAGATGAGGTAAAGTGGAATGTGTGAATAGGCAGAAACAAAACGTGACAAACAAATACTATATGTTCCGTTGGACAGCTACTGAATTCTTGATTCTGATTGGTCGCTGGGTTGCAGGTTATTTTTTATTATTGGACAATAGTAATAGTTCCTGTTGGTTCCTGTTTATATTAATGCCTATGGAGAGCTGGAGTCCGGACGTAAATTAAAATAATTAAAAAACGGTATTAATCGTCGATATGGTAAATGTTACTTTAAGGAGATTTTTGGAAGGAGTCTCCAGTATCAGTGTTTTTATAACATGTAACTTTTACATTTTTAATCGCTGTGAATGTTTCCTAAAGTATTATTTTTTTTATTATGTTTCTTTTTAACTAAAAAAAATACAGTTAATAACAGAAAACATCTCCATCACGCCACACTTTAATGTATTACTTTCCTATAAGAGCACAACCACAAAGTTCTACCCGACCCCCTCCTGTAGATCAGTGACTTCTACACCTTCTGACGCATCTCGGCGATTGTGACGATAACCCCGAGTACACAAGTTTACACCAGTACTAACACACATGGAGGGATCTTTATAACTCTACACCTAGCGTGGCCGGAAGTGACAACTGTCTTATTCATTATCTTTTGAATTCAGCTTTTGTGCAACATCAGCTGCAGCTGTTTTGCCAAAGCCATTGATTCCAGGCCTAAGGAATTTTCCTATCGCCATTTTCATTGTCCATGTTCCAGCATATGGCTACCGATTTCGCCATGGGACTTCTCTGGTCTTCTGGAGATGTCGCAGTAATAAAGTACAGAGTATGTTTCGTTTGTGTGAGGAAACTCCAGCCGAAACATGTAGCAAAGGGGAAGCAGGCAAAACGGTTTACGCTGACGGCTTTCTGGACATGCGACGCTGATCAGCTGCGTCTCAAAACGTCCGCTTCTAAATGGACTCATTCGCTTCTTTATTATATGGCAGAAAGGTAGGAGTTATAAAGGCTTCAATTAGCGAGGAGCCATAAAGCAAAGACAATGTATACGCAATTTCATTTCATTGAGCCGCCATCTGTTTACTGCTGTTCCGCGCACTGTAATATTTAGCTGTTTCCTTTTATTGGTTTGTTTTCCTCACTTCTGACAACAATGAGATCACTCGATCTGCTCTTTCTCGCTCTCTCTCTCTTTCTCTCATTCTCTCTCTCTCTCTCTTATGTTTGGCTGCTACATTTGCAGAGTCTGTTTGTGGACATAAACGTCCCATATACATTTACAATCTCATCATATTTACGCCACATTAACGCAAATGCAAAGAAGACAGCAGGCCAAAAAAAAAAAATCGCTGCACATTCACTCCAGACCAGTACGGAGCTTAATTTTCCAGTTAACGTAAATTGGTCTTTCCAGCAGGTCTGGAAAGTTCTCAAAGAAGGGACACGACAGCCAGAGACATTAGAAAACGAGCACTCCCGTCGGTAATTGATTATAAAAATCAATTTACGTCCCCGATTCTTGCGAATAGTTCCCTGGTAAGTGCTCGCGCAACAGCCTGGTGCGGTCAAACGCTTTTAAAAAAGAAGTGGGCCATGGGGAGAAGAACAGAGGGAGGTAGACACACTCCTCACACACTCATCCGGTGGTCTCAAGGGTATCGTCTTTGCGCTTTTCTGCCTCCGAGTCGCCATATGGGAACTTCAGCCGTCCTTTTTTATCACTTCTATCCGCACTTATTGTCATTGTTATAGTTGCTTCTGTTTTTTTTTTTTTTTTTTTCTTGAAGAATAATCAAATGTTGATGGCTCACTTCAAATGGACCATTAAATATAGAAAAGTGTTGGACTGGGACAGATTTGCGTCGAGCATTTCAGAGGCACGAGCGCGCCAGTCTGCTGCTCTCCTCGCGGCCCAGCCTCGCACCGCCGCCGCTAATTTGATTATAATATAGTCATCTCCGAAGATTACAGCTATTCAATTAAATATTCTAATTAACCCAAAGTATTAGGCAAATGACGCTAATTACAAATATTCTCTGGAGAGCGGCCGTGATGAAAGCCCGAGCCTGGAGAATGATGCTTCAACTCAGTCTCTCGGATCATGATGTCCTATATCATAGGCTCGGCTAATATCAAATTCCCGCTTAATTTGCCTAAACCTCATTTGTTTAATGGCATTAGCATTTTGTTTGAAATCGTAATAAACGCACCAGCCTGATTTTCAGTGCACACTTGGGGTGGCTTAGTGCTTCTGTTTACTGAGCTTGCACACACACACACACACACACATTAAAAATGCACCCCTCTCTCTAGTTAAAAGCCTACTCTCTCACACACACACATTCACAGAGGAACATTTGGCAGATGAGACCGATTGCGGTTTCTTCTTTGCAATTAACAATAAAAAAATATTCTTTTTTTTTTCTTTTTATTTCAGCTCCATCTGTGACGATTCCCAGCATGACCTGTATACCTGTGATGAAGAAATCAGAAAATGTTACAAATATACAGTAGTTATGTATTTTTTTTAAATAAATTAATAGTTATCAAATATGGAGAACTTGGCAGGCAACTTAAATAAGATAAGAATATAAATCTTCAATTAAAAAAATTAAGAAGTCTAAAAGAAGTCTTTAATTGCTTTAAAAGTTAAAAGAGTGAATGAGTCAGGTTGTGCAACCGGGTTTGTATCGTATAACTTTAAACTAAATATCGTTTGCGATGTCTAGATACCCATTTTTTTCACAAAGAAAAACTGGAATTTTCATTCATGTAAAAGTATAAGAAACTACAAGTATGAGATTTTTTTTTTAATGTTCAAGTTTTTAAATAAAATAGATATCTTTCTTCATTATATTGTGTTAAAAAAAAATTATTTTTTGCCAAATGCTAAATAAAAACGACACTGGTCAAAAGTCCTGACTCCTCTCAATTCTCCATATTTCACTTTCAAAGAATTTTTCCCCATATACTCTTGAGGAAGGAATAGTTCTCCAGGCTTCCTGAAGGTCTTTTTCAGCTCTCATTTATGATGGAAGATGATCAGGCCGATGATTAGTATACTGGTGATGCTGAATGCTGTTGGTCGGAAACAGACGAGAGGGGAAATGAGGTTGATGCTGAGGTTGTTCAATCAATTTTTTAATTGTATCTTTAGGCACTTTACAGCTTGTCCTAGTAAAACATTTGTTTCTGTTTCTTTTATTTAATCTACATCATTTAATTAAATTAAATATGAAGAAATGGGGGGGGGGGGGGGTCAAGACTTCTGCAATGTTTTGAAAGACATTTTAATCAACAATAATGATTTTCACCTATAGGTACAGTATGGAGACTTTGAGGACATGTGCAGTATTTGATATAAAAAGTTATGATTATGTTGAATTCCCGAATCTGATTGGTGTAAAAGTCATTCATTTTTAATATCAAATCACATGTGCTTGTTCAATCATTTCTATAGCAACAGCCCATTCACGAGGACCTGTTCAGTAAAATCTCCCCATAATCTAAGACTAGTTATACAGTAGGTCTGTATATAAAGAAAACATATGTGTAATTGATGATATACAGTAAAAAAGAGCTTTGATAAGCTTTTATGTAAGGAGTCTCTAGTTTCAGTAAGTTTTCATGACGGATGAAGATGTTACCCTTTGCCCTCTGAACTTATTTGCTTTAAGTAAAAGAGATAATGGTGAAGGAAATGGGTGTTTATACGTACTGTAGCTGCTATAATGCAAGTGATAACAGGAATTACAAAATTACCTTTTCAGATGGCTCTCCAGTGGACAGAGTGTACTAACATACTGAATAATACATACTAAAAAAAATAATACCCTACTTTTTTTTTTTTTTCATTTTGTACTCGACAGGGTTTAAACAAGTCAATTAGATTCCCATATATAGTGACTATATTGTTCCCTTATATTCTGCCCTGGCTTGTTGCTCAGCTCTGCTGATGTTAGATGTAAGAATGTTTGAGGTATAAAAATAAATGCATTATCTGAGGAGTATTTCAGCTAGACCATTACACACACTTTGGAAGAGCTCTGAGACCTGTGATAACTTCTTAAAGAAATAGTCAAATACGGGACCTTTAAATGCAACCATAAATGGACAAAAAATACAACATGTTATTCCTTAATTATTTAATTTCTGGTGAATTTCCTGTTGTTTAAGAGGAATAAAATACTCAAGGATGGTATTGATAGTTTTCCTATGATAGCACGCTTTCTAGTGTTTTATTACACACAATACTCCAAAACACACTGGATATGTCATTCTAGGTTGCAGTTTAAAATGCACAAACAAACTAAATGCACATGTCCCAGTGTTTCTGGAAAGGGAAACTTTCAAACTCTGGAAGTCAGTGAACGCATCATATTTGACACAAATTCAGAATGCCAGTGATCCCAGGCAACAGCATGTGTGTGTGCGTGTGTGTTCCCTGCCTGATTACTTTATATTCATAGTTTTTCCACTGCCAGGTCTTGAATATGTCATGTGCATAATGCTGGCTCTGAACGTGGCATTGTAGTCAGTCCGGGCAACGTGTTTCAATAAGGCAATTTTCTCAGTGCCGAGGAACATCAGTGGGGCGCCACTCCGAACAAAGACAGAGTATGACATCCTATCCAAGCATGCATGTGCAGGACAAAACCATACTTTATTAAAGGAAAATAGGATTTCACAAATGTTTTGACAAGCAGGAGCAGAAGGGGGTGGTGGGGTTGTCGTCTCACAAGCTGGACATCTGAGGAGGCACTGTGACACCGAGAGAGAGAGAAAGAGAAAGAGAGAGAGAGAGAGAGAGAGAGAGAAAGAGAGAGAAAGAGAGAGAGAGAGAGATTCTGGATAATAAAATTGTCCAAAATTTCATACAGCTACTTGAGTATGACTTTATTACAAGTGAATATAAATAAAGAGTTTTTTGCAAAAACAGATATCTCAGTTTTTATCAATTGTCACATATCATACGTTTTTAATGTTCAACCCAATAATAAAATTGGTGTTGGGTTGTTTTGATTAAGTAAAAATAACTCATCTGATTTACAGTAGAATTCAGAACGTAGCACATATAAAGATTCAGTTCACTTTTTTAAAGAATAATGTTTATTTATTTTTGCAAATGAACCCTTTAAATATTTTTTACAAAATATTTGAAAGTCGTAGAGATGTAAAATTGTTCACTACTACTCAAAATAAAAAGGTGATGAAAACTAAAATGACTTTTAAAGCAATCTGTTACTATATATATATATACTGTATAATGATATAAAAAGTCTAAATGAGTACGATTTCAAGTGAGAATGTCTAAATACAAATAATCAAAGCCACACAATTCACTTTATGCAAATGTACAAATGTAAGCCCCACTCCTTACCATAATTGTGGTTAGGGGCAGGGCTAACTTTAATTAATAATTTACTGTAAAATTAAATGTATATATATAAATTTTTTCTGGAATTGTTTTATTATTATCATCTCTCGGGAAAATCTCTTTTTAAAAGAGGGGAAAAAAAGAAAAAAAAGTATTGTTTAAGTAGTTAGTGTAATAATTAATAATGGTATCTAATAATAATTACTAATTAAAAGATCATTTTATTATTATTATTATTATTATTATTATTATTATTATTATCTTACATGATGCTAACATTCACAAATGACATGTATTAAACCAAATTAAGTACAATTATCTGCAAAGTTTTTATTGTAGTAGAACTGAATCTGTACTTCAGAAGAAAGAGTGATGCAATTGTTTTTTTCTTTTTTTTTCTTTTGTTATTTGTAAAAATAATAGGAACCCTTTTTTTTTTTTTTTTTTTGCAAAGATTCCACAACATTAAAAGTAAATATACATGGATGATAAAATTATGTTTTGTTTGTTAAATTGTTTAAAATGAATCGCTGCCAAATGGTGTAAGAGGAATAAACTGCTTTAGCATGTGCTGTTCTCGGGAAGTAGTTATCTTCAGGCTCTGCTTCATCACCTCACCTCACACCATCTAGGAATATTTTCTTATAGCAGCGGTTCCATAGAAGATTAGAATATTTTAGATTAAATAGTTGGGAATTAGTCTCTAAGGAATTATAACTTTCCTGTTTCTTCAGTTAATATCCATATTCTATGTCTAAGTCACCATTAAGACTGACTCAGTTAAAGTTTCCAATGTCAACGCGTCTTTGTGTAATCTTAAACTCCAGAGTAATAGTGTGTATGAGCGGGGTTCAATTTAATCCATAACCTTTGATGCAGAATAACAGAACCCAGTTATAAAAACATTATTTCTCTAAATATCCCCGTAGAAGAAGGTTTTCTCAGTATGCTGGAGCCATGATCAGACTGCCTGCATCATGTCTGAAATGTCGGCCTCCCAGGAACTCCTTTAATGGCCCAAACATGTGGAAATGGCTTGGAGCGAGGTCAGGACTGTACGGGGGGTGTGGCAATAACTCCCAGATGAGTTACTGTAATGAATGATTGCGTGCACAGTTCCCACAGATAGATTCGTCTCTTCTACAAGTTGGCAGCAAGATACGCGTTGATATTCAAGAATCAGGTGTTCCACTCAATGAATGTTCACAGAAACGACTGCAGTGGGCTTCGAGCCACCTCATTAATGGACGTACGGCCTTCTTTAAAATGCCTGCACCGTTGTGGCTAAGAGTCTCATTTCTAAAAGTCTCAAGTCTTTGTAACGGTATATCAGTTTTTTACATCCATTCACCAGAATTTTAATTATAAGTACGCGTTGGACACTTGGACACCCCTCGTGTATAAAAGCCAAAGAATGAGAGAAAGTCGAGGACGTAGCCGAGTCAGCAGCATGCCCCCTGTGTCATTGTGCGCACGATACTTTGAATCATTAGGAATTATCAATGTCATAGACGGCCAGAATAAAGTCTGATTTGGCCAGCGCGAGAAATCAAAGCCAATCACAAAGTCCTCTAGCTGCTTATCGACTCTTTTTTGTAAACATCAAGATGAGCGGATTGATTATTGAGAAAAGCTAAAGCAAAGCTGGCTGCTTCCATTCTCGTCCCGCTGTCATGTTCGAACTCGTGTCCAGCGTCATGTGGCGCTCATCCTCCCGGACCGAATGGCCTTCTCGTCTGAAAGGTGACACAAACAAGAGCACGAGGACTTAGATTCATGAGGAAGTTTGCTGAAGAACATTAAAGCTCCGGGGATTATGAATGACTTTACCCTGAGATCTTTAAAATCATTTTAGGTTCGTAGTCACTTAGTGTTCTTATACATTCCATAATTCCATAATGTCACACTATGTAACTTATATATAGGGTAAAAACTTATTATTGTTGGCAAATTGATGTGTTATAGGAGAAATAACAACATTTGAAGTTTTGACAGTTATAGAAAAATAATAATTTTCACTTTAGGATGAATCACATCACCAAAGCATGGATAATTTTGTCCAATATTATTTCTTACATAATCAATTAACCTTCGTCTCAACAAAAGCATTCTGATAGACTTGCAATTCTGTGCAAATGACACATACACAGGAAATACATCAAAGCGAGCAAATTAAAGCTACAGGTCTTTCTTTTAATTTATATAATTTATGTTTCAGACATTCAGAGTGTTTCAGAATTTATTTTCTCCATATCCAAGTATGACCCTAATATGTGTGTTTGTGTGTGTGTAGTGTGGAGTTGATCTGTGTACGAAAGGAAGAAAAGGAGTTAAGCTGAAAGCTGCTGTTTTCGAAGAAGTGTGATGCAAATGTCAAGTGGCACTCGAGATCTAATGAAAATGAGCAGTGAGGATCTGGGCTTAACTAACTGCAGCACATCAGCGAGCTCTCCTCAATGTGTGTGTGTGTGTGTGTGTGTGCTAGACACAGTGAGAATTTAATAGAGAAATTAGGCACATCAGTATTCAGACCTCAGACATAACTACAGAATTAAGTGCTACTCAGGTAAGTGAGAGTCGCAAACATGAGGAGGAGTTTAGTTTTTTTTTTTTTTTTTTTTAAAGGAGGTGTGTCTTATAAATATAAACAACATTCTGACCTGGGACTCAAGATCATTTTATTCCACAATATTGCCTTAAGTCAGGAAACACATTCAATCGTTTAATCAAGTAAAGTTATCCCTAATATTAAAGGTACCATATTGGACTATTTATTTCCCAAGTTAATACAAGTCTCAGAGTTCCACCAAAGTGTGCGTGTTTAAGCTCAAGATGAAATA
Source organism: Clarias gariepinus (assembly GCF_024256425.1). NCBI lineage: Eukaryota > Metazoa > Chordata > Actinopteri > Siluriformes > Clariidae > Clarias > Clarias gariepinus. The sequence continues at coordinate 4,607,850 of NC_071124.1, read as the reverse complement.
CCTCACATATACTCCATGTAAATGAGCTACTGATGAGCCACGCCCCATCAGAGAAATGCAGAGCTGAGCAACTATCTGGTGGAGCGGATCTTCTTCTATGATGTCACAATAGGGGGAACATGGACAAAAAATGATTTTCTTTTTCACACACTTGAGACCTGTCTAAATGTTGAAAAAATATCATATAATTCAATTAAAATTAACTTAATAGTCAAAAAAATAATAAAATTGTGGGATTTTAACCGTTGAAAAATCAAAATAGTGTGTTTAAAAGACAACTTAGGTTACACATATTGTAATTTCAAAATGTTCATTTAATTGCAATTAACAGTTGATGCTTGATACGAGAAATATAAATTGCAGAATAATACAGTATAGCGTGCTGGATCTGGTGCTATATTATAAACTAAATAATGCCTTTGAAGTTTATGATGTTAAAAAGATTAAAATTGAGACTATTCCCACATAAAGTGTTTGATTGGCCAATTACTGTAGTCGCCCCCTAGTTGTTTATTGATTACAATGATTACTGTTTTCTCAATTGTTTATATCTTTGTGTTACTGATTTTCATCATATTACTTTTTCTAGAAAATGAAGGAAGACGTTTATTGACAAACCATGCTATTAAAGAACAAATGCACAGTACATGTGTGTGTGCTTTTATTAATCTAAAAATAGAGCCCTGAAAATCAACTTAACTTAACGTAACTTTCCCTGCTTGGACGCTAAGACGACCTATTCACTTTTTATTATTCACTTTTTACGCATTTTTATGTACTCAGAAGCATCTCCAGACTTTGAACAAAGCAAACTTTCCCTGATTTTTGTCCTTTTTCCATATTTGTATTGGTCGAGGTTTAAACAAATCAATTAAGTTTTCCACAAATTGTCAACTCATATAAGAAGATCCCCTTCCCTTGTATTTTTGCTTAGCTTTGGTGTTCTCTAATGAGGCGTGGTTTAGCAGTAGCTCATTTACATAGACACTGAAATGGTGTGTTTGGAAAAGGAGTGAAATAAAGGGAGTTCTTCAAATGCATTATCTGAAGGTTATTTCAGCTAGAGAATTAACACACACACTCACACACACACACACACACACACACACACAAGTCTTTGATGTGATATGGCCCATAGTATGCAGTAGTAAGACCAGTGTCTTTCAAGTACAGGATAGTTTCTGTCGTCTCAGATGCGTGAGTGTTACATCAGGATTGTTTATTTTAGATCTACATAATAATCTTCATGTCTATTGATTTCTATACAAATAGATTCAAACTGAAATCAATTCAGGTTTTTGTCTCATGACCGATTCATTTTGAATGATTTTTGCTGACTTGGAGAAACAAATCTGTATATACTTGTAGAACGTGTAAGAAAAAAAAAATACATTCCAGGCCTTCTAAAGTGCTTTTGCGATTGGATTGAACTGCACTTTGGGTGTGTTTAGACCTGCATTTTGATGTGGATATTCCCCTGTCTAGGGCAACATCCTGATACTTGTGATGCATGAAACAATCAGGTGTAAATGTGGTCCTAAAAAAAAAAGAAAAAAAATCAACAAGGTTTAAATTAGCTCGTACACACAAAAGGCTTCATTTTGTACATTGCCTAAACAGCTACATGACGTTGTGCAATTGAGTTCTCTAATTTCTCCAATTTCTTTAAAGAAAGTCACCTTTTCGGGCGTCACTTAACCGAATGGGAATTGGACAGGTGACTCATATGCGGCTCTTAACTCAGCCTCGTTTTACTCCTATTCGCTGCAACTTAAGCGTTGAATTGTCATTAGTGTAACCCCAAGAGGTCAAATGAGAAGGTTTTGAGAGGGAAAAAAAAACATTGATCCACACTTAGCTATGGCATTCTCTAATCACGGCTATATAGAGGTCACTGGATTGCCAGGTCCTCCCTGTTTTACTTCTTATTTCGCTCTTTATTGTTCTTCTCCACAAACTCCCCCCCACCACCACCACCACCACCACCAACACTACCACCACACACACACACAGGACTCCACCTCGAAACAACCACTTCTGTTGCAAATCTCCTCTGAAATGTAAAAAATTTAATTTGTCAACATGCTTCCATCATATCCTCAATCACTGTCCGGGCCGGTGGCAGGGGCCAGGGGCCGGAGCGGGGGGGGGAGTGTAAGCAGACGGGAGGCTCTGATTAGAGCCTCACACTGGCTGGAATTGTCTCAGACAGCCTAGAAATCAGATTATTAACTCTGATAGCAGACGCCGGGGCCTTCTCGCCAGGATTAGCATGAAAATTTTGATATGGATCGATAAGCAATCTCTCGCCCTTCTGCCGGATCTTGAGGGCCTTCATTAATCCGCGGCTTATGTTTACGTCAAGGAATTAAGACGTCTCGGTTTTCTCCGGGCCTCGACGCTACTTTGAGGGGCTGTGATCTCATAGAGATTTATTAAATAAAGCAGCTAGCTCACCTCTTAGAAAATTACATTCTAGAGAGAAAGAAAGGAAGGAAGGGAGAGAGAAAGAGAGACAGAGGGAGAGGTGGGTTTGTTGCTTTGTAGTATGGTACAGTTTACATAATAAACTAGTGACTATAGGTCTGGACTGCAAGTTCGAATCCCACACTGTCAAAAAATAAGGGGAACAAAACTCAACCATTCTTTTTCGGTGAGAATGTACCTTCGAGAGTGTATCTTTTGTGTGTTTAGTATGGTTGTTAAACTCCAGTTTATATGTTTACGGCAATGTTTTAATATTTGATAATTTAACATGATATAATTCAGTTGTGTACCATAAGGTACTGTAACTATATCAGAATCTGGGAAATGGCAAATGAAAAAGACATACCGTGCAAAAGGCAAAAGTTTTTCCGTTTTCAATCAGGATTTTCTTTTATTATTAACTGTTTTCTGGCAGTCTTTTATTAATTACTTTTTTTTTCTTTGAAGCCATAGTTGCTCTATATCAGTTATTTTTGCATGTGTCTAGGATTTTGCATCCCTAACCCTAGTGCTGTAGATATTTTGGTCTTTCCACATGTCATCTGAAACATCAGGCAATAGATACTCCCCACCCTGAAGATATAGCCGTCATTTCTATGAGAGTTACTTAATGGGTCGAGTTGCCAGCTTGACGCCCAATTGTCATTCACACAGTACAGGCAATTTGGAAACGTTAATTAACCTGATCTGCATGTGTTTGGAATATGGGAGGAAACTGGAGTACCCGGGGGGAAACCCACTAAGAGAATAATCAAACTCCATGCACACAGACCTGAGGCAGGAATCGAACCCGGACCCTAGAGGTACAAGGCGACAGTGCTAACCCGGAAGCCACCATGCTGTGACTGTGACTGTAGATAAGGATTATTTAAAGTTTTCCAGTTTTTCATTATTTACCCATGAGTGTAAAAATAAGATTTTTTTTATTATACACAAGCTGTCTAGTCTCTGTCTGTCTTTCTTTAAAATAATATGCCAATTCTAATCATCATAAAAAACTTATAGTACTGATTAGGTGTGGCTCTTTAGGCAAGTGAGGAAACAACAATCACACTTAGATTTGGCTAAAGACCATCAGTTTAAGAGCTTCTAATTTTAGTGTAGTAACTATGACTTCTATCTAAATTTAATTTAATTTAAAAATATACCAGTGTTTCGGAGCTCTGTTTTCAACTCACACATAACTTCTGAGTAATAATTTGGTCTGAGATCTGAATGTCGATCTGCTCGTCCTGAATCTTTAAATCTTCAATTGTAGTATTCTTAGTCTTTACTCTTTGACACCTGCAGACTGTAATGAAGACAGACGGTGTTTGAGTCTGATTTCTCCCAATGATTCCGAGGAAGTGTCTCACCCTGTGCTTGCTCAAGAAAATTTCAGCTAAATACAATACACCATAATGGATTTGAATATTGCCCACGTAGAGCCAGGTTCATTTCAAACAACCCAGACACTGATAAATCAAAGGCCGGCATGTTCTTGTGATTTCCAGAAAGGAGGTAAAAAAAAAAGAAGAAAGGAAATATGTACATAAATGCATTTGAGATGAAACGTGCCGCTATTGATTCACGAGCTGAGTGGAAGACGATGGAGATCGTATGGATAATTATGACTCCGTCCTGAGTATAATTAATCTAGCCCGTCATTATGGGAACTCGAGTCTAGGCACATCATTAGAACCCTTTTAGTCCATTTCCCCCACCGTCCCGTCTCCCTCCCCACCCCTCGCACACCACCCGCAGATGATTGTCCTCTGGATGCCCTGGTGACTCTGACCTGGCTTCACTGACCAAGCCTCGAGCAGGCAAAGTCCCCAGAAGTACGCTAAGCAATGAAGTGCCACCACGGCGAAGCTTAGCACGTCATAAGAATATAATTTGACAGTGATTAAATATTTTCTCCAAAGCCATTTCACGACTTGTTGAACTGTGCTACTAATCTTCTTTAAAAAAAAAAAAAAAAAAAAGGATATGTGGAATACGATTTCTTACATTTTTTTATACAGAATGTCTCTTATTCTTTAAATCAAATCGGGAAGAGAAGTTTCACGGCACTAAAATGGTTGAAGCACAAATGAATTGTAACGCTCTTTAAAGAACTGAAAAAAATCATTAGCTTAATTATTATAATTATCTTGGTAAATATTGACTGAAATGAAAAACATATTCAATCTAAGATTTAATTACTAAAAATGTGCTAACCAAAACATCATTATACAATATTAATGCAGTCTGCAGGAAGTGGTTAATTAGCATCCATGCTAATGCCATGAGGTCATTAAGGACAACAGATTTACAGGGAATCTTAACAGGCTTGTTGGTTTGCTAGCTTGCTATGCAGCCTAATATGTTTCAGCTTTCAACCAAGCATGTTATTTAGTTAGTTGTGAAACCAGGACACGTTTTAGTTACTGAACTACCAAGAGTAAAATTTGGTGTCCCATCTGCATAGCCTGCCATTTAGTGAGATAGCTGCCCAGCCAGCTGTTTGGTTAACTAAATACCCTTCCAGATATTTAGTTAGCAAGGTACCAAGCTTGCTCTTGCGTTAGCTAGCTATCCAGTCAGTTATTAAAATAGATAGCTATTCAATCAGATATTTACTGTAGTTAGCTATCTATCCAGTCTGCTATTTACCTAGGTGTGTTGTTTATTTAGCCACTCAACATGCTATTTGTGTAACTAGCTATGAAATTGGATAAATAGTTTGCTAGTTATCGAGTTTGCTAGTTATCGAGTTTGCTAGTTATATAGTTTGCTAGTTATATAGTTTGCTAGTTATCGAGTTTGCTAGTTATATAGTTTGCTAGTTATCGAGTTTGCTAGTTATATAGTTTGCTAGTTATCGAGTTTGCTAGTTATATAGTTTGCTAGTTATCAAGTTCTTAAAGTGAAAATTTGTCTTGTGAAACGTATTTTCCCATAGGAAATAATGTAAATGCAGATAATCCATTCTAACCACCCAAGAATACTACCGATATTACCAATTTCCATCATATTTTTGCATATAAAAACAATCAAAACATTTAGAAAAAAACATGTAAATGAAGTAAAATATGAAATAAATAGACATTAAACCTCACCTAACCTTCATTTATGATTCCTCTTGGCTCCGGCTGCTTTAAAAACCAAACTGAAAGTGGCTTTGTTTTTTCCTTGCTAACGCTCATGCTAACAATATTAGGATCCATTGTGCTATATATATTTACAAAATCTTGCACACAGTGAAAATAAATAAATAAATAAATTCATTTACCTTTCCACTGACTGGCTCCCAGATGTACAGTATACACAACTTGGTCGGCATTTGAGTCAGCTCAGTTCGTTCGCTTATATACCAAAAAATGCTACGGACGCCAAGGCAACTTTCTGGCAAAATTTCAGTTCTTAAGGTTTTTCATGAACTCATGAAGTTGGCTGTTCGTATGCCAACCATCGTAGTTGTAAAACCAGCACACTATTTAGTTATTAGACTTTTAAGCCTAAAGTCAGCTAGTTAGTTAGCCACCCAGGCTTCTACTTTGTTAACGATCCATCTAGTCTGCTATTTACCTAGGTATGTTGTTAGCTACCCGTTACATGTTATATGTGTAGCTAGCTTTGCAATTGGTTTTATAGTTCGCTAGTTATTAAGTCTGCTACTAAGTTCTTTATTTAAAACATTGCTATTATTTAGCTAGCTAAAACACAATTAGCTTGCTATTTGGTTACCAAGTTATCTACCTAGAATGCTATTTAGTTTTCTATTTTCTGTTTCAGAGCTTTTTATAATCCACATTACCTAGTTAAATAAAATTCATGATTTAAATTCCTCACAGATGCCGGTTCTGAACGTAACTTTACCTCTGAATGTAACTTTACTTCAGTAAAATCCCAGTGCGATCACTGTGACCTAATAAACCTCATAGGTGAAAATATAATATGACATTTTGCCAGATAAAACATCACTAATCCAGTTGTCATTTTACAACTTTTCAAACCGAGTCACAGTTACACATTCACCTGTCTCTCTCTGTGTCTTTTTTGATGATCTCTGTGCTGTTATTAGCAATGTTAGCATCCCTTGTGTGATTAGTCTTACAAGATAATTTGAAGAAAGTGCAGTACCTGTGCACTTTCCAGAAACCCGAACCCTGCCAGCCTTCTTCCTCTAAACAAAAGACGGACCAGTGTATTTTTAGCCCGTCGTCTTCACGAGGCAGCCGCACCGCTAGCCTTGTCAATCAGGCTGTAAATGGAGCCGGTTGCTCCAGCAGCTGTGGTTTAGAAGAGAGTGCCTTTATGTCTGTCTGTGCACAAGTATTGGATTTTGGGTCAGGTTCAAATTAATTAAAGGGCCATAATTGAAAGTGCTCGCTAATGACTGCAATCTTAGCCGCCCAATATTTAATATTTCATCATTAAACAGTAAAATGACCCAATATCATCCCTAATACAGTCCCAATTATGCAGCATTGATCAAAGTGACCTTTGCATGGCAGGGAATGAGGAAAATCAATCAAACACCTCCTCTTTTTTTTGTTGGCTTGACGCATTGTTTGTTTCTTCTCTCTTTCTCCGTGTCTCGCTCTCCTCCATCTGAGAAACTGTCACCAGGCTGAAAGCGGCATATAATCTGTGACAATCAAAACATTACTCTCTTAGGTAAAATCACAACTGACCCCAGAGGCAAGCAATCTAAGAGCCTAGACTAGTGCTTTTTTCATGTTCTCTCTCTCTCTCTCTCTCTCTCTTCTCCATCTCCTCCTCCTTTGTTATGTTGTTATTTTGTTGTTGTTGTGTGATTTTCCCCCGCCTTCCCACTCTCATCCTACAGCCACGCTGTTTGTTTTTCTCCAAAGCCCCTGACAGGAGACGAAAGACAGCCAGACATGTCCACGTGTCATCGCCACGGCATTTTTCCATCTCGAGCAAGAGTTTTGCATGTGAGGAGAAACAACGTTACTCTTTAACCTTTAACAGGTTTCACGAATCCTTTTGGAATTGTTGTTAGCCTCAGTGTTGTTCGGTTTTCTGATTTGCAGCTATCGAAACAAAGACCACTGTTTAGGAACGTTTTTTTTTTTTTTTATCTAGGGAGAACGTTTAGCATCACGCTAACCAATACATAATGCAATCAACAACGGCTGGTTATCATGATTTTTCCTCCATGCAATGCTTTGCAGCAGCACAGTGGCGTAGTGGTTAGCACTGTCACCTTGCACCTCCAGGATCTGGGTTCGAATCTAATCTTGGGATCTGTGTGCATGGAGTTTGCATGTTCTCCTCGTGCTTGGTGGGTTTCCCCTGGATACTCTGGTTTCTTTCCATAGTCCAAAGATATGCGGATTAGTTTGATTGATGTTCCCAAATTGCCTGTATTGTGTGTGCCCTGCAGTGGATTGGCACCATGTCCAAAGTATATCCTGCCTTGTGCCGTAAGACTCCTGGAATAGGCTCGAGAAAAAGAGCAAAGCAAAGAGGAGATGTAATGTGGACCTGAATACTTTTTATTCATTCATAGTTTACTTTACACGTTGTCACTAACACTGGAGACTCCTTCCATTCCATTCATCTTAAATAAAAGGCTCCTTAATAAATTCTTGTGTCATGTTACGGAAAAACTTTAAAAATCCTGAAGAAATTGCCATAGCAGCAAACTTAAAAGTGCTGACGTGCTTTACCATGGACTGACGTACTGTCACTGAAGACTCGTTCCATAAATGTTGAACACCTCCTTACAGAAAACTTGTGTAGCTCCTTTAACAATGGACATAGTCACAAAGCAGCTTTACAGAATTATAGAAATCTTGATAAAAATAAAAGTTTCCTAGCGTTATAGCCGTCGTTGATTAGAAAAGAGTTTGTAGAAATAGTTATCATTAAAAGAGTGAGCTCTGACCAACAAACCCTTTCTTTTATTCATATAGATATTGGGCCCCTAATGAGCAAACTGAAATTGCTGATGGCAAGGAAAACTCCCGGAGCTGGAATAAGGCAGAAACCATAAGAATCAAAAACAAGCCCATCTTTATTGAGATCATCCCGGAACGACATAGTTTATTTATAATCACACTTAACATTTTTTATTAAAAAACAGAGCCAAATCGGGATGAAATTGCCGACCATGCTGTAGACATCAGTGGCTGTGGTCAAACAACCTCAAACCTCTATCAAGTCCTGACCTTGCTGTGGATGGAGGGATGAGTAAAGCCATGAAAGAGTAACGTGCTAGATGAGTAAAGCGCAGGATGTTGACAGATGAAGTGTCGAGCTCGTTGCTGTCATGACAGCTGAACTGAAATAAAGCACGAACGAGCCCGAGCAATCCGCTGCCGTACGGGTGTCCTGTATGGCCTGCAAATACTGAGTGATGCCTGTGAGGGGTGTGTTTTCATCAGCGTCTTTTTCACAGTCTCAGATTCTGGCAAACAACACACACACACACACACACACACACACACACACATATGGAACAGCTTCAGCGTCGCGATCATTTTCTATTATGTCCCTCGCTTTTTAATCATATGTTTCCTTCTACTCTGTTTGTGCTTTAAAAATGCCTAACACACACACACACACACACACACACAAACACACATCCTCTTCCTCCTGCCATGACTTAGCTATTAGTCCTCAACCCCCCTGTCCTAATCAAAGCGATGCACATCAAAAGGATTTATTAATAAAAGTTGCCCTTCAGGAGAATTTAGTGATTAGGGAAATGTGCCCACTTTCTCACAGACTCCGCCCCCAAACAGACTAGGCATCTGGGGTGGGCGGAGCAACGCACATCTGGAAGCCGTTTCAGCACGGGTGATTAGGAGACTACACACCAAGACACACATTATTCATAGTGTACTGTATGTAGTATATACATTGTGTGTTTGTGTGTGTGTGTGTGTGTGAAGTATAAAAAGTGCCTTACCAGTAGTTTTTATACAAGCTTTAATTATAACACGAGGAAATGATAAACCATGAGCCGCATTACAGATTATTTGGGTTCACTGAGGAAAAACACAAGAGCGATATTTATAGGCCTCAGTTTTCCGAATCGCTTGTAGAGTTGTTTGTTTGCTTGTTTTGCATTCTGAACAGTTTTTGCACTTAAAAACAGAAATTTTAAACAGTTTGTTTTACAATAATAATAATAATAATAATACCAACAAAAATAATAACTCCACCTTAACTTTAAATTAAGTTAAATTTTAGATTTTTTATCATTTTTTATAATATTTTTTTTTCACGTGTTTTTGACAAATTAAACAATTTGAGCTGCAATTTAATTTTTTTGTGTGAGGTGATCTCACTCTTTTAAACAGTTGCCTCATGTGAACTCTGATAAACAAGTTACTCTTTATACTGTTGTGTCACTTTCTTTTCAATATGGCTGTTACTTTATCACACACTATTGACTAAGTGTGCCTTATTTAATTGCATTTAAACAAGAATTTAGGATTTGTCATGTTTATTTGAAACTAAATACATATTTTTATTTATAATTTTATTTATTATTGTTAAAAATATTCATTTTAAATATTCATTCATTCACTATTAAATTGGTTATACATTTATTTTTATTTTATTTTTTTCAAAACCTGATTACATCTTAGCTGTGAAGCAAGGGCCAGCTTGAAATTAAATACGTTGAAATATGTTGTAATTAAAAATTTTAAAGAATTTTTTTAAGATTTTTTTTTTTCATCTGTGTGATTTTTTTCTTTTTTACAAAAACTTTTTAATTGGTGTGATTTTTATATTGCAAATCAAGGTCAGTGATATTATCATATACAGTATATGGTATATATAGATATATGGCTTCTTGCTCAATTATAATGTTTTTTTTTAAAGTGTATATATAAAAATATGCAAAAAAGTCCTTTTTTTGAGGTTTTGACACAATTACTTGTAAGTTCTTTGCCCAATTACAGATTAAAGCTAGCTATGTTTATGTTTTTATTACATTTATAAATAGAAATACAGTCATGTATACTTTTTTATATACACATTTTTCTTTTTGTATAAATCAAAGTTTTTATGCAAAATGCAGTGATGGATATGTCTTTTAAGCTTTGTATTACTTTTGTGGTGGAACTCCTTACAATTTCTGTAATTCAAGATCTTGAATTTAGTGGTTATTTACAATCGACCATTCATTTATTCATCTTTTATACCGCTTATCTTGTACAGAAAAGCTATCTCAGGAGACTTTGGGCACGAGGCAGGGTACGCCCTGCCAATCCATCACAGAGCACGCATTACGGGCGTTCGGGGAACAGCAATCAACCTGCATGTCTTTGGACTGAGGGAAGAAACCGGAATACCCGGAGGAAACCCACCAAGCAGGAATCGAACTCTCGAGGCCACAGTGGTGCGAGGCCACTGGGCTAACCGCAGGGCAAGGTTATGATGCAACCTTAAATGAAATATGCATGGCATTATGTTACCTCGTTAGCAAACCACAAGTGAACATAGTAAAATGAATAAAACTATAAAGCTGCCAAAGACTCCATCGCTGGATGATCGAGCATCCAGATTGACATCCTGAACTACATTTAACTTTGCTTTTCCTGTCGAGAACCGTGGCAACACAATGTCACATTAGTCATGATTATTGGTATGAGCGGTGCAGTCTGTTCCCTCAGGCTTGAGTAATTGCATTTTCTTCTTTCTTTTTTAATCAAACTCACAAACAATAAGCACAAGGTGTTGACAGGAAGTCAATGTGCCACGGACAGACGTGCGGTCAAACACATCGGGCCAACACGACGCTGATCTATCACACCCGGCGTTCCTGACGTCACATGACCCCACCGAAAAAGTCCTAAACAAAGAAAGCCTGGAAGTAATCTCAACCAGAGAGATGGAGGGAAGCCGTGCCCGCTTCAGACAACGCCACAATTACTGCCCCCTTGTAAAAGGCTGATGTTATCAAAGAAACAACCCCCCTCCTTCTCCCAATCCCCAAACACACACACACACATATAGATCACACATCACAAAGCTTATATGGGCTGGAAAAGGGTTTGAACTGTAAATATGTCTTAGCATGCTGTTTTTGGAACCTCTCATTGGAAGAAGGTCATGGTTTCACTCTGACTTCCTCCATTTTTAGCAACAGTCTGACAGAATAAAACATCTCCCCGGCAATGTATGATTACGGGACCCTGTAATCCAAAAGCTCCGAGACGCTTTTACTAGCGTCGCATGAAAGAAGGCTATGAATCGCTTTAACTTCTCTCCGGTGATAACGACTTCCTCTGAATCTTCCAAAATTCTGCGTCGACTACCATAACTTCGGGCAGCTTCTCAGCTGCGTAATGCGACTGGACGTTCCAGTTTCTCATGCTAAAGAGAATCATTTAAAGGCACATTAAAAGCAATTATAATGGAAATCGTGCAGAAACAGGAGGCATCAAGGAAGTCAGCGTAATTGGATGTAAGGGAGCGCAAGTCCAAATGCTAACATATGCGTGTGTCACCGGCCGCATCGAGATGTTTGCTAATCTTGCGTTCCCTTTTTTTTTTAATTCCATTTTATTTGTGCTCATTGATTTTTTCGAGGTGGGCAGGATGGGAGCGGGCGGCCATGGGAGGTCCGTGAAGAGAACGCCAGCACCGGCCTGTGCATAGATAATTTGGCATGAAAGGCGATCAATAAATAACAAACACTCCCTAATCAGCCCCGAACCTGACAGCATGACATTCCATTATCCCCGTCTCATCTGGTGAAGTCAGAACAACCAAACCTCAAAGGGCATGATTTCCAAACCATACACGCTAACATGCACGCGCACACGCTTTTCCTTCAGCCTGCAGAGACGTCCCGGTGCTGCTATCGGAGAGAAACAACATTACAAATTCCTAGGATGTGTTTTGTTGTTTGTGCATTTTTTGTTTTTTAAAAAACACTATATGAGTTGATCCTTAATTCAAGGTCAAAGTTTAGAACAGACTCTACAGTATACAGACAATATTATGTGTTATCTGATGAAGTTTATATTATATGATGAAGTTCTCAACATACTGTACATACATCCCGATTAACGAGATTTACTATGTTCTGCTCCATCATTCAGAAATCGACTTGTGCCAGAAAACACAATGACATAAAAGTAAACATGCTTTAGAATAAAGTTTTCTTTATGCTCATTATCACATACACTGATTAGGCATAACATTAAAATTCTAATCTATGCACAGTATTATATAGATTCCCCATGTGCCTTCACCACCCTCGGGCCATCACTTTACAAGACCTCTGGTGTCTGTCACCAGGACATTGCCACCAGGTGCTGTGGGTTGTGGGACGGGGCCTTCGTGGATTGTACTCGTTTGTCTAGCATATCCCATAGGTGCTTGATCGGATTGGGAGGCCAGGTTGGCGATCTTGGGCTCTTTGCCTGCTGGGCCCCTTGTGCGTGGGCTCTGGTGCACTGGGTGCTCTGATACCTTTCTATGGTGGTCAGCATTGGCTTTTTCAGGAATTTCTGCTATACTGGCTTTTCTGTGGGATTAGACCAGGTGGGCTGGTTCCCAGCAGGCAGAGATGAGCCATGGGTGCTTATGATCCTGTCACACGTTTACTATTTGTCGGTGACATGTAGTGACATCATTTGCTGTCCTCTTACTGGTGGATTGTAGACAAACATCAGCTAAGAATATGACCTTGCCCAAAAAGGGTGCTGCCACAGGGCACACCCCTTCCATCCCTGATATTGTGATACAGGTCATGGGTGCTGGTTAAGGGCTTCGCATTATGGCTTTGGCAGTACTGACCATGAGTACGGAGCCCTGGACTGGTCATGAGCAAGGTGCTTGAGAGGTCACTTCATAAGTCCCAGGAGAGAGTTCGGTGCCAGCACAACATCTTTAAAGCCAGGTTATGGTGCCAGCATGGTGTCCCTAAAGCCAGGTAGTGGCACCAATGCAATGTCAGCGACACTGGGGTGCTGTGCATGCATGACGTCCTTGGAACCTGGAAGGGTGCCGGCATGATACTCTAGATGCTGGAATGGACTGCAGGCATGACAATCTGGAAGCTAGGGTGTGATGCAGGTATGGCATTCAGGAAACCTGGCAGGGTCACTGACATGATGCTCTCAAAGCTAGGGTGCACTTTAGGGGCCATCCTGGCATCATAGCTAGCACAACTTGATTGAAACCAGGTGGTGGAGAAAGCACATTGTTCTCAATTTGGCATCTAAAGTCCGTGTGAACAAAACAATCCTGCATAACACAAAATCTAACGTAAATGACCCTGAAGACATGATCTAAGACAATCTCAGCAAGCTCAACTCATGACTTTTTGTGTTTAGGCATTGCTATCGCACCAATATGACTAATCCAGAAGAAAATAGTTGCCGTGGCGCACATACACACATCTACATATTTGTCATACTATCCTTTAAAGGACCTTTGATTGGTGTAATTATTAAAACAGCTAATTAACTTCAATGGCCATAAGTAACCTTTTTGGCTTTTAGGGGTTTTATTTGTTTTGTTTTGTTTTTGTTTTAATAAAGCCTGCACTAAACTAAGATATTGCTCTCCCTGGGTCTCCACCAAGCTACAAGAACATGCCTACACATATGTACACACACACACACACACGCAATGATGGTCCCGTGTCACTTTAACCGGTTGACAGTTGAGTGGGTGTAGAAGGAGGGTCTCGGTGCTTCCCCCCATCCAGAGTGGAATTACCCTCCGTCTGTCTGACACTTCCCGCAATCGATATGTGCAGGACTCGGCTCTCGAATCAAAATTCATAAATCAAAAGCAGGAGGCATGAAATAAGCTATGTGATAAATCCATTATATCCAGTCAGAGAGCTGGATACATGCCTGCTTAACTGCTGTCTGTCTCCCCCTCTCTCTCTCTCTCTGTCTCTCTCTCTCACTCCCAACACTTTGAGCTGTGTTCATTCTATGGCCCTGAGTCACATGGTTGACGGAGCACGGCATCCTCGCGTAAAAAAAAAAAAAAAAATGCCAAAGCTTTCTCCGAGCTGAAGTTATTACACTCCAGTGCTGTCTGTTGCTCTGACATTTATTGCATATGTATTTGTGTCCGAGGATGTTAACAGCTTTGTCTCAACCGTCTGTCCTAGATTCATCTTCTTCATTGATGCCTTTTTTCATTAAAGACATACCTATAGTATATCATTACAAAGGAGCGTGGTGGTGGCGGTATTTATTTCTACGCACATGGACTATCTGTTCTTCACTGTTTCAATGCAAATCAATACAACTTTCTTTTGAGTGATTGTTTTTTTATCCTTTAATGAAACCTTTCTACGCTGAACGATTTGCATGGCTGACTCCGCCCCCTATAGAGACTTGTTGAATCGATGCTATTAAGGGTCCTGGAAGCCAAGGTGTAAACGGTAACTATTGATTTAACATACTGTAGTCTGTATTCAAACGGCCAAAACACAGTATTTGTGCTGATTTTATTTTATTTTTATTCTATACATATAATACAAAAAATCTGTGTGGCTAAAGAAGCTGCTGTACTGTAGTTATAAAGTTTATGCAACATGGAAGTGACCCGTCTCGCTTCCCTAAATATGTCAGGTTGCTAATTTTAGCCGTTTGGAGAGATAATTTTATATGAGCCCCAAAAATTTTGGGTGCCATTTTTCAGCATTATACAAACAATAATATAACATTTTAAATTCAAATTTTTCATATTTCTTTGTGAGTATTGATAATAAAATTGGTGTAAGCTTCTATCTGTAGCTTCTAGGTGTAAGCTTCTAGCATGGGATCTGTAAAAAATTGTTGTTTAAGTTGGTGTTTGATAAAAGCTTAAAAAACAAAAAATCTGTAGTGTCCGTAACCCTGTCAAATTCATGTTGCAATATCTTAACAATTATGCGTTTTAGAGTAATACACCTTTTCAGGTTTATGTCTTTTCATGTTAAATCTAAATTGGCCAAGAATGACATTTAGGATCCTTGAAAGATTTGAATTAAATAAAAAGTTTTAGACATTAGAGTAAAGGGCCTTACATTGTATTTAGCAAATGTGTTTCTTTTTATCTGCTAAAAAATAAAAATGTGTATGAATATTTACAAAAAAGTTAAGCATGGATCGGGAGTAAAATTATGCAAAAAAAACGTAATTTAGAAAAATAGTGTTATATGATCCTATCTAAAAATTCACTTTTGCACCTAGGTGAGACACTTTCTTACCACCGATAGCATGTTTTGGCTGAAAAGATTTATAAATTGCCGGTATGTAACCTTTCCTACACGAGGGCGCAAACGAGGCCTGTATCGACTGCGCGCCATTAGCAGGGCGCCTCTATTTAAAGATGGGACGGAAACGACCGGCTCTGACTCATGCACGGCTCGCGTGCAGCATCGTAGGAATTAACCATCGGTAATTAATGTAATGGAACTAATGTAGCAGTGCTTCCTGTAAGAGCGGCCGACAGCGCGCGTGTAATCGGAGAAAAGCTGAACACAGGGGTAGCAGTGAGATGAGAATCCAGACACACTGCTGGGCATGGAAGTACTCAGCACTGGTGTGTGTGTGTGTGTGTGTGTGTGTGATGAGATGAGATCATGCCCTGGCTGTGAGGGGGGTTAAATGCAAGCAGAGGAATCCGATCTTATATTTGTCCCGCGAAGGCTAGTCCGCGATGCTAATCGTCTGGGCTCGCACGGAAAATAAACAGCCGTCTACCAAAAGACGAATGAGATGATTTCCTAGAGACAGACGTGAAAAAAATAAATATCTAACTGTTCTGATAAAAGAGAAAAAGAGGAAGTGGAGAGAGTGGGGGGTGTCTGTGTGTGTGTGATGACGAGATTTATGGACTATAGCACGTAGCACATATCAACTGACACCCTTGTACCGGAGCAGCACGACAGAGACGTAAGCCGTGAAACCAGCCGAGCGGAAAACTTATCGAATGTTCCACGTTGTGGCCCCGTGAAATCGACATCGAGCCCCCTGCTGCTCTCTTCTTTAAAAAAAAAGAGACACTTAAAAAAGAAAGGGGGAGGACACAGAGAGCAGGAGGCCAAGCATTGGGCACTCGTTGACTTAACCTCTGTCATCCTCCCCCCGCGCCCTCACGTCAGCGGCGAATCAAATCAAGATGAATGAGCTTTATCGCGGACCAGGGTCCGGCTCGTTGGGTCCGATTCCATCAGGCTGACTAACTGTTCATATAGCAAGATTAATAGAGCGCAGGGCGAGGCTGCATACAAATAGCTTCCAAGCAGCAGCTGAGGGGACGGAATATGTTGTGACACCGTTTATGGACTAGGAAGGGACTGAATTTTAAGATCATCACTGATGCCTTAATACGTATATCTGAGAAACAGAATTGTTTTGCCGTATTGTATTAGAGTGGTATGTGATGTACAGTATATTGTTGTACTTGTTTATGTTGATGTTGTCTCGCCCACAAGAGGTGTTGTATCAGTTGGACATAAGAGAAACCAAGAAGAGATTGGCTGATCACTTTGTTGGGGCTCTTCATGCCATCATGGCTATGTCGACCTTACAATCCACATTTGTTCAATCTGATGTTTTACATTTATAATTACAAATGACTCGAATGTGGCTGTGTCACATTCATTACAACCACTCGTTCATTTCAAACAATGGATATGATTTTACCTCTAGACGACACGCGGTTAGTCGGGTCTACTGTAATTGTTAAGATCCAGAAAAAGCTTTAGCTGTGTGAGCAGATAAGGCTACAGTAGATCTGCTATCAAATGACATCAGCGCCTTATGCATGAACAAAGGCTAAAAAGTTGCATGAAGGCCAGTTTGCCTCTCTCATTCAGGTCAAAAGACCATAAAGATTCCAAGTCAAAAGTTTGGGCACACCTTATAACTTCATGGTCTTTGATTTTTTATTTATTTCACACTGTAAAACAATGCTGAAGGCATCCAAATTATGCAATAATCTCCTTTGAACAGTTGATATTGAAATGTGTCTGCTACTTATGCTCCAAATTGGGGTACACAAATCTGAGAGTTGAGTACCTTTAGGCTGGTTGCCCATGATTTTTTAGCAAAGTAAGTTAGTTCCTGTTATCATGTACTGTAGGAGCCTCTTCGAGAACTGGCGTTCCCGTAGTGCGCGTGTGAATGTTGACCGGAGGTCCTGCCACGGCCATTTAAATGTGAATAAACATGATGGTAATCACCATTGGCCTCCACGGTCCCTAGTTGGACTACAGAGGCTCCTAGATTTATGATAGATAGATAATGATGGCATGAAAAGCCCTTACAAAGTGAACAGCCCATCTCTTTTTGGTTCCTCTAATGTCCAACTGATTCAACACCTCTTGTGGCATTCACACACGCACTACGGGAACTCCAGTTAGATAACCCACATGTCTTTGGATTGCTGGAGGAAACCGCAGTACCCGGAGAAAACCCACCAAGCATCAAGCATGGGGAGAACATGTACAAGCAAACTCCATGTAGACCCAACAGATTAGATGGGGTGCCACACAGACGGTCATAGACTATGGAGAGGTTTGGAAACACCCGTCAGTTCGGAAACCCTCACATCACAAGGAAAACATGCAAACAAACCAGTGGTGAGATCTGAATTTCCAGCCCTGGAGGTGTGAAGCAACTTGGCTAACCCTTGCTAAAGAAGTGCTCAACTAATCGCGTGAACAAGAAACCACAAAGAGCAAACTCCTGAAGACTTTCCTGTTTTGCTGACTTTGTTACAAATCATTACACTGGAGACTCCTTTTAAAAATATAAACATCTGGGTGCACGTTGTAAACGGTATAACTACATGTTAATTACGCCAAAACATATTTGAATCTAAATTGTTTCAATATAAATCGTGATGTGGCTTAGAGCTGGAACAACCATCCGAGATGAACAAACCCAAATAGGAAAGCATGTACCATGATTCACGGATTAGACTTGGCATTTAAAAATATATATTAACCACAAATATATATTCAGGTACAGGATACAGTATATTGAAACGAAATAGCGACGAGACTTGTTCAGTCGCTGAAATATAGCAGTGTGTAACAGTCAAGTGCCATCAAACACTCGATGCAGTTGTAAAAACAGAAGGCGGGAGAATAGTAAGGATTGTGCATAACCTCTCCTGCTACAGCGAGGCCCCTCGAGGGGGTTTAACATATTAAAGTGCTTCATCTTGGCCTCCTTCATGTCAATAAGAGCATCTGTAGCCACGCAGAGAGCATATTTTTTCATCTTTTTTATTGGAAGTAGAAGAGCGCTAGGGCGTACTTTCTCACCATCAAATGATTCAAAGTTCTTGAGACTTTGGGACCTGGACGATATATCATTCTAAAGAATTTCTTGGTGGGAAAACAATCTTTTCATTTACCATAAATGTAGTCGATCAGTCATGATACGCTCGCTGTCTGACTTTTGTTTCTTTTTGTTAAAATTCAAAAGTAAGAAATGAAAATGATGGGTTATAACTTGGGTGCGGTAAACTTGCAGGAGTAGGTACAGTAGCTAGAGTAGTTAGTACTACTACTGTAGGTATATTAGTAGTTAGTTATGAGCTATGAAATTTCTGGTGGGTGAAGTCAACCCGGCTGGGAGTTATTGAGACATTCCCCATACAGTCCAAGCCATTTACACATGTTTGGGAGTTCCTGGGAGGCCAGGCAGTCTGACCCTGGCTCCAGGGTACTGAGAAAACTTCTTTCAAAATCTTGATGGTATCTAAGAAACACTAGTGAAACACTGGGATAAGTGCATCAGTGTAGCAGAAGATTAGTTAGCGAAATAAAAAGAACTTTTACTCTCATAACTGTGTTCTGTTGTTCTGCACAATTCAAAAGTCCCAGTTTCAAATGAACGCCCAGCTTAATTCGTCCACGTCTACAAACAACAGTTATGAAAAGGTTCAATTCAAGTTTAAAGAACAACAACCGAAAAACTGTGCTGTAGCACACTGACTCTGATTAAATGATGGCATTAACATAATCCTCGTGGAATCCCATAATGTGTAGTTGGAAGGATTTGGGAGATCAGAGATCAAGTGGGACCGCTCCTGTCATTAGTTCTCATCACACAGCGTTCGGCACGTCTCTGCTCTCTTACGGTGGTCTGTGTGATCTAACAACTGTGTGTACAAACAGATACTTTAGGATTCCCACGCATCTACTCACTAGTGCCACCGTATGGGTGAATATTTAACAGAACGCCAATCAAGATGACGCCCCCTTCATTTCATTACTCTTAATAAAGCTGAACTCCTTATCGCCCAGTGTCTTCTTTAAATGGTGCCTTATATAGTGGTGTATGGGAAAAATTTTATACTACTGTATAGGGTTTAGAAAGTCATGCATTTAGCATTTATATAAAATTATAGAAAATAGTATACAGTAGTGTGAAATGTTTCAATAAAAAATCAATATATATCTTACTATTATTAGTTATTCACTTTTCCCAGTATTAATTATTATTATTAAACCAAACACATACACAAATGTTGTTATTGTTCTAAAGGTAATCACTTTAAATTATTTTTGTTGTGCTTATTAATATAAAATAAAATAAAAATAATAATAATTTGTAGGTACATCGAATGAGTCCATAGTCTGTTTTTTCGTTAGATTTTTGTACACACTTAAAAATCTGAGATTAGTTTTTCAATCAAATTATTAATCTATACTTCATCATTCATGTTCACTAATATTATTTTGTGTTATTATTATTATTATTATTATTATTATTAACAACAACAATTATAATATGAGAGGTGTTCAAGTCAAACTTGGACAAACTGGGAGTAAAAAAAAAACTCCCTTTATTTCTCTATATAACCCCCTGCTGCACTAATGCATTATCCCAGTCTTTCACTAGTGTTTAGAAACCATTAAGGTGGAAAGTTTTCTTGAAATCCTGGCCTTCCGTATCAAAACGCTCCTTTAACTCACCGCAGATTTGCAATCTTTTGCACCACTCATCTTACGGAAATGGATTGTGTATCTCTTCTGCAAGTGGGTGACAAGTTATCCATCACTTTTCAAAAATCAGGCATGAAAGTTGTTCACGAGAACGACTGCAGTGGGCTCTGAGCCACCTTAGCCAGGATCGTCATTCACGGACGTACGGCCTCTTTAAAACATTTGCGCCGTTTAAATGACCGTACTGTGCTTGAAGTCTGTACATGTCAGTCGCTCTTACACCTTCATTCACAATACATTATATCATAAATCCTGGTTTGACTTGAACGCCCCTCATAATAATAATAATAATAATAATAATAATAATAATAAATCCATCTTCAGTAATGTTATTATTATTAGTAGTAGTGGTAGCAGCAGTGTTATGACTGTTATTGTTCCCCTCCAATACATAATAAACCCACCACATGTTTTTGCATTATGCATATTTCAGTTCATACAGTAACACACACTTCCTTTATGTTTTATTAGTCGTTCTGTCAATGGAACTGGTTTCACGTTTATTAATGACCTCTTGTACTAATATCATTTGAATGGATTCTCCGTCTGTGTTAGAGAGAGAGAGAGAGAGAGAGAGAGAGAGAGAGAGATCTAACCCCTCCAACACCCCCTTCCCCTCCTCTCCTGTCGTCCCAAGGCCCTGTGCATTAATGAACCCAATAAATAAAGCAGCACGTCCGCCGCATTTACCCAGCGCGCTCATTTCACAACAGAGCATTAATCAATTCAAATTTATGTACTAATGCAGGAGGGGGCGATCAATTTAAACTTCTTATGACAATTAACACAGCTTTAAGCACAAGTCCAAAATGCGCTGACCCATCAATTACCGTTTCCATCAAACTGGCACTAATGGAACCACTGTTTAACTCTCCCTCTCCCCCTCTCTTTCTCACTCTTTCTCTCTCTTTCTCGACACTCTGCTGCCCATCTCACGCTCAACAGCTCCATCGTACACTCGTCATCTCTGCTTCATTATAATGCCTGAAGCCGCAGTTGTTTTAGTCCCTGTATTCGTTTTTGGGACAAAATGGCAAAATGCCTCCCTTCCTTGCTCTCTCTCTCTCTCTCTCTCTCTCTCTCATTCCTCTCTCTCTGAACTTTGACCTTGCTCTCTGAGGTCAACGTGATGTCCGTCTCCTTGCATATAATCGCCTCCTGAGCTTAATTCTACCATGTCACGAGCGCAGCGAGAGGTGACGAGGTGCTGGTAATTAAAAATGAAAGAGGGCAGAAAAGGAAGAAATAAAGCAGAAGGACAGATAGATGAAAAAAGAAATAATAAAATATGAAGACAAAACATTTGAGTCAATATAGTAAGATAGGATTTTTTATAAAAAAATATATATTTAAAAATGTTTCAATGTCTCTATAAGTAAAAATTAGATTCTATTGTTATATGTTGTTGTTGTAGATGCAGAATGAATCCTGTTCAGGAGGAGGGAGACAGAGGGAGCGAGGGAGCAGCAGGTGGACGAGAGGAAATTAAAGGTGACGTATGAAACGACTTTAGCATCAATTAAAGAATTACCAGGTTTAATGTTAATGTTTAATGTATTTATCAGTAAATATGTGTTAAATGTATCTTTTCTAATATTAAGTTATATATTACATAATTATACTGATATTACAGAACCCGAGAGTGTGTGGATTGTATTGTAAGGAGAAAATAACTAATAATTTCAAAGTGAAATTTTACTTTCATTAATATTTTTAGTCTTATATAGTATTTTGTGTGTCATGATTATATACAATCTTTATTCTTTTATATTTAATTAATTTGCAAAAATATTTCACATTACACATTACATATTTAGAGTTTTTAGTTTATTTAAATAAAGCATCAAATAAGAAATCACAAGTGCAAATTTGTCAGATTGATTATTTACAATTTTAATAATTGTTTTTAAAAATCATTTTAACTGTAAAAATAAATATAAATAAAAAATTAAAATAATTCTAAACTTATAAATAATTTGGAGGAAAATCCGACAACAAAGTGCTGAAAATTGGCAGTGTGAATTTTTTTCACATGTTCAATTAATTTATTATTATTTTTTTTTTTATCATTTTTTTTTTGCTTATTTTAACGATCTGGTTTCTGACATCTTTTATTTATTTATTCATTTATTTATTTTATTTCATATATTTAATGTTTTACGTGTTTTTTTTCATAGTTAATTTTTGTTTTTACACTTTTAATGAATTTCTTTGAATTTGTTGTTTTTCATACATACAGCTTGTAGGTGCTTTTTATTTTAATGTGTGCGTTTTTTCTTTCTTTTTCTTTTGCATTTACCTTTAACATGCAATTTCATGGTATAAATGTGCAAATGCACCTCTTAATTTTTGTCTACTGTGATGGCGATGGCTAAAAGATAACAAATCATTACTATATATAAACATTTATATTATATAAAAAAAAAAAAGTAAATTTTTTTACATCAACATTTTTTTACGTCTGAATGAAAAATAGTTACTGTATATTACACCAAAACAACATACATAACAGTAACATAATTCTTTATCCAAAGTTACATGGAAGAAACCTATGATCATGTCAGATTTCCTTGAAAATATCTGAAACATGTCGACTGAGTTTCTTGGTGCGAGGTTGGAGCACAGTGTGGACTTCCTCTCTCTGGAGTTGTGGTGTGACCCCCGACTCGGTGCCGGCGCGAGCTCTATTAAAGTGCCGCTGCAAATGAGCTGGGCTTCATTGGAATGATGTAAACACTTTAGTGAGACTGGGCTGCTGCTTTGTTACACCCTTACCTGTGTTATTTACATAGCTGCAGTCCGGCGCTCCACCACCACGTGGCCGTAATAGAATCTAGCGGTGTGATGGAGGGAAGCTCCACAGAATTATCCTGCTGATAAGAGACTCTGCATTTACATACACACTTCCTGTGTGTCCTGTCACTACGTCTTAACCTCCGTGTCCCACTGCCGGCAGGAAATGAACCTGTCTGGGGTCAATTTCCCACCACCAACTCCTCCTCCTCCTCCTCCTCCTCCTCTAGTTCTTCGCTTTCAATCCCTCCTGCCTCTCTCGTCTTCCTTCGCCCATATTCCTGCAACTCTGATGCAATTATGCCTCCTTGATCGTCCCGGCTGTGGGAGACGGTGAGGGAAAAAACACTGGCTTTGTGTGTAGAGAACATAAAAGGCTGAAAATTGCCTTAGAAGCTCTCTCTCTCTCTCTCTCTCTCTGTGTCTCTGCCTGTCTTACTCTTTATTTTCCTCTGTCTCTCTCTTTCTCTGTGTCTCTATGTATCTCTCTTTGTCTTTCTCTATTTCCGTCTCTGTGTCTCTCTCTGTCTCTCTCTCTGTCTCTCTCTCTGTCTCACTCTCCCTTTTGTGTGTGTTTCTCTCCATCTCTCTCTTTATTTCTCCCATCTGCCTCACTCTGTCTCTAATACTTTGTCTCTCTCTTTTTATTTCTGTCTCTCTCACTTTCTCTCTCTCTCTCTCTCTCTCCCCATTATTGTGTGTTTCTGTGTGTGTCTTTACTTCTTTCTCCCACACATACTATCTTTCTCTTTTTTATTCCTCTCTCACTTTCTGTATCTCTCTCTATTTTTGAATGACTCTTTCTTTAATTTTTTCTGTCTCATTTTTCATGTCTCTCTCTCTCTCTCATTTTCTCTGTCTCTCACTATTTCTGTCTTTCTGTCTCTATGTGTCTTGTCCTCTGTCTCTCTCTCTCTCCCTCTCTCTATGTCTCTTTCTCTGTGAGTCTCTCTTACTCTCTCTCTCTCACACACACACGAACACACAAGCACACACACACACACACACACACACAAACACTAGGGCTCACGTGTCGCACACAGAGACAGCTTCTCTCTTTCCCATGAGGATAAGACTCGACACTTTCTATTAACAATAACAAGACAAAACACGGCACTTCTTTATCTCTTAAGATGTAAATGCGTACCACGCCGCTTGCCTCCTGCGCTGTAAATATCAAAAGAAGGGCTCTTAAGAGCGCAGAACCAGAGTCCATTGATTTTTTTTTCCTCTCATGATACCGACCATCTGCAAAAAAAAAAAAGAAGAAGAAGAAAAAAGAAAAAAAAAGAAAAAAGCTTGCATCCTGGCATTACATCAGTGGCAAAATTAAAAATCCTCTATTCCCGGCAAACCATGTGGGAGATGGACGAGGTCCGGGCTGTGTGCTCTTTAAATTATATGATTGATTTCCTTTAAAGTTATTTGTTTATTTTAATGTTCATATCAGCTCCACTGGAGTCATTTTTCTCGTTTGTTCAATTGATTTTGCCTCTCTCTCACACACACACACACACACACTCACTCTCTCCCTGCTTTAGCATACTGCAGCGAACTATTGGTGCTCGTTTACATTAATAAGCCCAAAGCCACTGAAACTGTATTGATTTCCCAGCATGCACTTTGGTGCCT
The DNA here is from genome assembly GCF_024256425.1 of Clarias gariepinus. Lineage (NCBI taxonomy): Eukaryota > Metazoa > Chordata > Actinopteri > Siluriformes > Clariidae > Clarias > Clarias gariepinus. The sequence goes on along the minus strand of NC_071124.1, from coordinate 4,583,003 downwards.
GGTTCCTGGTTTCTGATGACTATCCTCACTCTTCTACCGTATTAGTCTTGGAGGAGCAGATCTCGTTCGATTCGCGTTCACCGGGGAAGCACACACTTCAAAATGGACTCGGGTGTTTATTCAGAGAGCGAGAGGAGATCATAATATGAACAAAAGAAATACAAAAGTTAATAGTAATAAATAAATAAGTTTATATACTGTGCACTTTGTTTTTTTTAATTTGGTAAATAGGCCTTTAAACACTTTCTAATTAATAACATTTCCTGAAAAATATACATTTTCCCCGACTTTTTACTACTAAATAGTATATGTACAGTATATACCCTACTATATTAGTATATTACTATGAATATAAGTGTAGTATAAGTCCTGTATATAGTATATACCAATAATGTACTACCTTTTATACATAAACTATATAACAATGCAAAATAAAGGTCTCGATACAGCAAAGAACCCACAAAACACACAAACCTACAGTAGGAAGACATCCAGCTTGTAAACCAAAAGTTTTTAGCAAAAGGGACACACCTGTTCTCACATATTTTTACAAACCATATAATTGATTCTTTTAAAACCATGGCTTCAAAATATAAAAGAAAAAAATTAGAGGAAACCATATGAATTAGGATTCATCCACCCATCCATCCATTTAGGAATCTCTGTAGTCCAACAGTGAACGTTGTATTTATTCCCAATTTATGACCGTAGTAGGACCTTCAGTCAACATTCACACTCTACACACAATAAGGAAATGGCAATTAGTCTAATCCACATGTCTTTGTGAGAAAACCCACCAAGTATGGGGAGAACATGCAACCCCCATGCACACAGACTCGAGGCAGGAATCGAACCCCTACGCTACCTGGGCGCTAAACACAACGCCACCGTGCCGCCATGGATTAGAACAGAAACAGGAATTAGTGCATATTCAGAAATATAAAACTTTGTCAAATATCTGTCTATTTAAAGAAAATTTATCATTTATTCTGCAAGTTTGAGAGATTTAAATGCAAAGCGTTTCTTTTAAAAAAAAAAAAAGAAAAATATTTTTAAATGATGGAAAGACATTTTTTCTACTTTTTAAAAATATGTATATATTTGTATGTTTTTATAATTTTGTACTTTGTCCATAACACGCATAATCTGTCAATAAAGTTTCCATATTTTACTATCTCAATATTGACAAGTTAACACAGGTCTTAGAGTTCCCCTAAAGTGTATTCGTGTGTGTGTTAAAGCACTCGCTTAAATACCCCTCGGGAGGACAGGAAGGTCCTCCTACTGTACGAACACACCTGTTCATTGTCTTTGTAATTAAGCTGAGAACAGCGGAGCTGAGCAACAAGCTGGGGGAGGCGATCCTCTTCTACTGTATGATGTCACATGAAAGGGTGAAATTTAATTGCCTTGTTGAAGCCCAGGCCAGCACATACAGTACATGGGAAAAGGAGGGAACAAACAGACAATGTTGCAATGAAAGCATGCCTTGTACTTAAAGTTGGTGCAGATCCTATACATAGTTCTGGTATAGGTTCTGCACAAAACTGTAACTGTATACACCTTCGATATTAGATGGGAATCAGTATTGACCAGCATTCAAGGTTTTAGTATCAATATCAGGAAAGAAAAAGTACGTAATCAGAGGTTTTATCACAGAAGTGCCATTACTTCTTTAAACACACACAGAAAACTGATGTAGAACTTCTGAGATAGTCAGGATGCTCACACGTGACAGATTTGAAATAGATATCAGTATTGCAAAAGTTAATTCTGCAAGAATTAGTATCTTGATTTGATAATAATGTATTTTTAAATAATAGGACAAACGTTTTTTTATTCTAAATTCAATGTAGCTACAAGCTTTAAACTCTTGAAGGCCACAAAACTTTTCCCACACACATTAGCACATTATCACATTAGCATGCCGAGGCACACTCTCCTCCAGCTCGATAGCAAAAGACCGAATTTACGCCATGACACAAAAAAAGGCCACACAATATCATGTACGATTTCCCCATATAACCACTGACCCAAGAACGGGTCCGATCAAAGCTCTCCATTTTATGCCCTAGTGTCTAGTTTTCTGTTTTTTTTTTTTCCCCCTCTTTGATCCCAATGCAGCTTTCAGATAATGCTAATAGATCACCGGCCAACACGACGAGACAGGATAATGGAGCTTTCATTGCAGGCTGATTAACTTGGCTGTAGGGTTCCACCTCGCCCCTTTCGGCATGATGGCCCTAATTAATAACGATTGCTCCCCAAAATGTGCAAATGGAACGATAAACGAAAGGGCCGACTAATTAACTGCGACCATTTCTGCTAATCATTAGTTAACATCCCGTTTTGTCATCATTACACCGATGCGCACGCAAGGACAGATAAAACCAGATCAGGCCTTTTTTTTTTTCTTTCTTTCTTCCTTGTGTCCCCACAACCCATAAAGGCTGACAGCCATAATTTCTTTCCATGTATAAAAAAACAACAACAAACAAGTAATTAAAGTGAGAGCTGCAAGGAAAAGTAAGGAGCACTGCAAAGTTTCCATCACTTCAGAATTCCGCCTGAGCTGTTTCTCAGAAGAACTTGCTGAATTCGTCCAGGCTGAAATGATTTGTTTCCTTCCTCAACGAGCGAGGTGAGGAGATGAAGTAAAACTCTATCGATAGAGGTATGCGCGAGAGAGGCTTCTGAGCCACGCTGTCAGCATCATCTCTTCGCACTGTGGACGTTCCAACTCATTTGTTCACCGACCCGCGTTTTTTTTTTTTTTTTTTTTTTGCCAGAGAGGGAGAAAATCAGCATTGGCTGTTTATCTTTATGGGGCTGCTGCGTGAGCTTAAGAGCGTGCTCGGGAAGCTGCTGAACACTCTTGTTCATATCCACACCAGTATTTATGTGCAGCTTAGCGCAGCGAAGGAATTGACAGCAGCCGCTGAAGGACAGACGATGTCAGCTGAAACGCCAGTCAAAAAGTTAATAGTCTGTCAGGAGAACGACCCTCTGGGCTTAGACATAAAACCCTGGCGAAGCTTTCAGATGCTTTTTATTTTTCCAGGAAAAGAGCAGCTAAGATGTGTGAGATCATGGCCTGGTGGATATTTAGAGCTATTTATTATTAATCATGATTATAATTTTTTTTTATTTTTTTGGTAACTTCACAAGAAGCATTTATTGCATTGTTATAAAAGAGTCCAACGAGTGATGTAACTATGTATGTTAAATGTAGATAATAACGTAAAGTATGGTGACCTTTGATTTGCAGTAGTATAAAAGGAATAAAACACTTTGAGAAATGTTGTTAAGTAAAAATGATAACACTCTTGGATCTGCTTCTAAATAATACATCAATAAGTATGTGGGTGGAGCGGTGGCTCAGTGGCTAACACTGTTGCCTCGCACCTCCGAGGTCTGGGTTCGATTTCTGCTTTAAGGCATGGATTTTGCATGTTGTCAATATGGACTAATATCATCTCTTTTACATCCAACAGTGGGCATGCATGGACAGTATGGACACATTCATGCACAATTTTTGCACTATATACTTATACTTTCATTATGGACCACTGCACAAATCACTTTAATAATGAGACACTTTAAGAAGTCAGCCACTTTATGCATATTTGCACACCTCAGCCATTTTTTACATTACTTATGGACAAATTTCTATTTTTCTTCTTTCATATTTCTATATTATATATATTTTTGTTCTTATTTGTACAGTATATTTTTATTCTTATTTTATTTTAGGTAGCACAGTATATTTTTACTTTTACTAATTAATTTCATTTTTCTGCAATATTTCTTTTACTGCAATATGTCTTTATTTTTACTTGTACAGTATATTTTTCCAGTTAACTTTATTTTCTACCGTATTACCTTTTATTTATATTTATTCTCATGTTTAAGTTTTTATTTTAAGGTCACTGGTAGTCGAAAAAGCATTTCACTGCATATCGTACTGTGTATGACTGTGTACGTGACAAATAAAATTTGAATTTGTCCTCGTGCTTTATACCTCCCACAGTCAAAAGACGTGCGGTTTGGTAAGTTGGTGTTTCCAAATTTCCCATAGTGTATGAGTGTGTGTATAGTATGTTCCCTGCAATGGATTGACACGCTATTCAGGGTTTGCTTGAATAGTCTCCTGGGATAGGCTCCAGACCCTCCTGCAGCCCTGTATACAGGAAAAAGTTGTATAGATGATGAGACAACAATGATAAAAGTATGCTGTGATGCAAACCAGCTTTAAGTAGAGCTACTCTTCCAGTACCACTGCAAAGTTAATTAAAAGTACAGTACTGTATGTCCTTAAGTCAATTCATAAACTTAATCTGTTCATATTACATTTAATGTTTTGGAGTGAATGAAACGGAAATGTCACAGATTATTCTATAGAAAGAAGCTTATTATCTGTACTATCGAACACAAAAATAGTTAAAATTGTTAACTGTCATATAAAATCCCTGTGAATGAGCTGTTACGACCAATCAAAATCAAGACACAACAGCAATGTGGTGCTGTATATAAGAAAAAAGACATCTTTGCGATGATAGCATTTACTCCCTTTTGTGTTGCACCACATCAAACCACCCCATCGCTGCGTAGTTCCCTATTATAAGAAGTGTTACATTGCTTCCATCAAGTATTAGCAGAACTGTAGACAAGACACATCGACCCAATTCAAGTTAATACACCATCTATAGTGGACAGCAGAACAATCCACTCAGCTGAACATAAAACCTGGTGATATTTTCAAACATGTAGGTGAACATAAACGTATAGAATCGACCCTGCATTAATCACAGACACTCATAATGCTACGACAATAAAGAAACGGGATCTCATCACACCTTATTAACCCGGTGCAATGTGGGCAGTGAAACTGAGTCGAAATCCATCCCAAAAGACCAGATAAGCAGTCACTCGTAACCGTCCCTGTGAGCACAAGATGTATTGCATGATTAAAACTTCCGAACATTACGAATGACCTATTATTTACAGCAAGGCCAAGGAGGCTCTTATTGCTGATAATCCAAACACTTTGCACAACACTAGGTATGGTAATGAAAACTCTGTCGATAGGGTCCTTTTGAATGGCTTGATTTACTAAAACTTTTATGAAGACCATAAATTTCATGTCTCATTTTCTGCATCCTCTAAAGGAGGAAGAGGTGAAATCAATAGCTCGGCCAAGACCGGCCTGAATTTCATCAAACTTGTCTGATTAGCACCAGGGAAGTAAGACTGTAAGAACAAAGAGCTGATTTCTAAATGCAAAACATGTACATTTTATACATATGCATTATACATAATATTCATATAATATTTGGGAAATTATACAAATGTTATTTTAGTCTCTGGAACCTAACCAATTTAACTGTATTTTATTACGTTTAATACCATAGTACTACAGATTTTGTCAAGGGGTAATTTGAAGAGGTTGAAGAGGCAATTTTCTGTAATAGCAGCTCATACAGTATATCGTTGCTTCTATTGTAACAATGTACACAGGTACTTGTAGAGCAGGTGATCAACAAAATTTATGTCTAGTCAAGTTGTGTTTTCGGGCTTCCGGGGGGTTAAGGGGTTGACACAGTGGACCATTCCATCGACACATCTAACTTGACACAGGTTCAACCCCAACATTTCTATCCAGGCTTGGGACCAGTGCTAAGGATGCCCTGAAACTTCTTATTTCCTGGGTTTGGTTTATTGCTTGGGACTCTCACACACCGGGAAGAGAAGCCAACTAAATGAGCCACCAACCCCTGAAAATGTCTTGTCAAGTAATACACAGAGTTTAACATGTTGGTATTTAAAAGCAAAATAACATACCCATCTATTGATGAAAAGAGTCTCCAGTGTTAGCGCATGATAACATTTAGAGATAAAGCTTTCTGGCCAACAAGGGAAAGTCTTTGGATACTGGATAAAGTGGCAGCTGCATAGAATTTTAAGTTTTAAGAGCAAGATAAAACAGAGATCAGTGAATGAACATTTATTTACAGCTGCTAATCAGTAATAACAGAAGGAATTATAGTTTCAGGATTTTTTCGTTATTAAATAAAGAAAAATAAATTGCCAAAGCAGTGCATTCTAAGAGGATTTTAGCTTTGTCAGTACTTCACCAGGACTGCAGGTGGCGCTATGAAAATACAAGTAAAGCGCTGTCTGCCTAAAACAGTATAAAATATATTGAGTTCTTCAATTCACTGGGCTCGCATTGTTTTATCACGACCAATCACAGCTTTGTTCTCAGACCATGTTATTTAATTCAATTCAATTTTATTTATATAGCGCTTTTAACAATGGTCATTGTCTCAAAACAGCTTCACAACATGTTAGTTCATGAACATGGTGTTCATCCAGCACCTCTGTACACAAAACAACAAGCAAGTCTCGACAGTATCCAATGTCCAATTTCCTTCACAATTACACCATATTCATTGAACATCTCGTCTCTAAATAAAAGATGGAAGTCTTAAGCGACTAGGCCCATAGTATTTTAAATCCACTGTTGCCTCATAGGCTTGCATTGAATTCTGCGTCACTCATAACTTACGGCAAGCGAATAAACACAGATGATTAAACCGTTTCATTTTAAATGGCTCTGTGAAGAAAAAGTCATCGGCTTTTTAAAAAATATACTATTATCTGAAATGTGCTCTCCTCTCATTGTGAGGTGATTTATTACAGGGCGAGTCAGCTCGCTGACCTTTTGCCATTGTACTGAAGTGAATGATTAGCACTCACCCGGGCCGTGTGCTATAAATCTGCAAGACTCTATCATTCATAATTGGCAGCAGTGCTATTGCTCGGCATGCCGAAGTGTGGAATGCAATATGAGCAGCAAGCTATTTGTAAAACAATGAGGGTTAGTTGTGTTTTTTTTTTTTTCCTTTTTAAAGACATAGTGCAAGATCTTGTATGTTAGTATACGTTATGCAGTACATCCTCAATTGTATACTGTACTCTATATGTGCAATTTTGTTTGATTATGTGTGAGTGCGTTATCAGTGGCCTTGTGATGTAATCAAAAGAAAGAGCAGTACAGAAAAGAAAGAAAGTCCATAACCTTTTATTCAGCCCATATTGATATTTCAGGAGCTGTGTCATAAAGCTCAATAATCCCCTTTGACTGTGGGTTAAGTGATGGAATTCGTTCGAATGACCCGGAGCTAATCATGCACGAAAACCTACATTTTTTCCTCTTTATGAATTTCAAAAGCAGCTCCTGATGACTGAAATGCAATTAAAACTGATCAATATGTAATTTAGCCTGTCCGAGAGGCGGTTGCTTTTTTTTTCTAAACATATTCTTCACCGCTTCAATGCGTAATTACTCTGAATACCCTAGCCTTGCACTTTTACAGTTTTGTTAGCGCGGGGCAACTTTAATACTTTAACGATGAGCTTGGTGTGTCCTTTGACCCATGGCTTTGGAGAATCTGACATAATTAAGCAATTTGCTTGTTTGTGTGGATCATGTGATCTCCCTGTCACACAAACAGAATGACCGATGGAGGTATAGGGGAGGGGGGGATGTGGGAGGGGGGGGTGGGGTGTTGTGTGAACTCAGGGGTCATCAATGTGTCAGCTGTCTGACATTTTGGTCAAAATGCGAACAAACAAAGCAAAGTCAATAGTTTATTAACACAATCTTGATTGCTAATGCAGCTGGACATATGCTAACCTCATATTGGAATCATATTCATGAACATTTACAATGTCCACAGATGCACAGATGGTGTTAGCTATCTAAGCTATATAAGCTAACCTGACAGGATTTTTAGTTTTTTTTTTATCTTTATATATATATAGTAATAAAATTTTACTAAACGTATTGCTAATCTGAATTGCTACTAAAGTCATTTATGATATTGCAGTAAATACTAGCTAGTTCACTGGTTTAAACTAATCTTTGACAGGATTTCTGAAAGAATAGTCATATACAGTACAGGTATACTCACAATAGTTGCTGTTAATGCTACTGTAGGTAACTGCTAAGCATACAGTACAGTATGTGAACAAATTGACAGGGTTCCTGAGAGAATTTAAAGTCATAAACATATTCATAAGCATTTACACCTATTACTAGCCTGCTAACTGAAATAGCATGTCAGATTTATTAAGATTTAGTTATATTAATAAGTGTTTACAATGTGTGTTGCTAATTCAGACTGAATTACTTCAGAATCGACTCAGAAATCCTGTCAGGTTAGCATGCGCCAGTGTTCACAGATTAACCGGCTAAGTGATTTAGGCTAACCTGACAGGGTTTCATCAGGGGATTTTAAATCATAGTCATGTATCACAAAATAAATAGTCAGATATCACAAGCCAGCTAACGGTTCTTAGACTCAGATTTCCAACTGTAAACTTTTTACAATATATTGTTGCTTGGCATATGGTAACAGAATTTCTGAGAGGATGTAAACGTATTTATATAAAGAGTTATGTTCACAGCTAAAATAAGCTTCCCTGACAGGATTAATGACAGGACTCATACACTGCTAACTCTAGGTCACTGCTTAACATATGCTAACGTGACAAGGTTTTTAGGAATTTGACATAATTTACTAGCCATCTAATTAGTGTAAAATATCCTGAAAGGTTTTTGAGAAGATTTCAAATTATACGTACTGTCCATCCAGACAGCTAGCATAGCCTAATATGACAGAATTTCTGAGATGATTTAAAGTCATGTTTGTCCAAATATGTGTTAATCAACAGCTAGCTAGCTAGCTCTCAGTACCCAACCTGACATGATTTATGACAGAATTCCTAATGTTCACAATTGTACCCACATTTGGCCGATTTAAATTCATTTTCATAAATGTACACAACCTTTTAAGCTATAAGCTAACCTGACACCATTCTGAGAGGTTTTTAAAGTCATATTAACACATTTAATATGACAATAATAATAATAACACATTTTCACAACCTTTACTCCTAACACTAGCTTTTAAGCTGATTCAGCGAAGCTGACAACTATATCTAGGCGGATCTCCTCTTGTCACACAACAAGAGGAAAGATTATCATTGTACTGTATGACAACTGAATGGTTGAATGAAATGACATGACTGGATCTCGGCCTTCCTGTTTATTATCATTTTACAGATGCTCAAATGAAATTACGCACCGCATGAACCTTTCCGTTGGGAACTCTTCAGATGGTGGCATGAGCACAAAATCCAATCAAGCTGGAATTACCATACTCTCTCTCTCTCTCTTTCTCTCTCTCTCTCTCTGTCTATGTTTGCAAACAGTAGATTCGTTCGAAATGGATAGGTTAAGGGGATTATCCACTGTCTGTAGAGTAGCTGAATGAGAGAATGCATCCCAGTGGTGTGTGTGTGTGAGAGAGAGAGAGAGAGAGAGAGAGAGAGAGTGAAAGAAAGAGAGATTTGGAGTGTTCCAGCTGCCTCCCACAGGGTTTAGGTGACAGTCCCTGGCTTTAGCATGTCACATTTGTCACAGCGGTTATAACGATGTCGGGTTATCCTCCACCACGGCCACTCGAACAGAAATGACAAACTGCTCCGGCTGTCACTTCCTCAATAAAACGTTCGATAACAAGGAAATGGATGATGGAACTGATCTGCGAACCTTACAATGCACAAAAGGGTAAGAAAGGGAAAAAAGAAAAGAAAGGTGAATTAGCTAGGCAGCTTAATCATTTCTTCAGTTGAAATCGTTTAAAATATTGACGGGGTCAAATCAAGGTGAAGGCGCGGGCATGAGTCATATTTATAGTACAAAACATCTGAACTTACACACTGAAAACTTTCTTTTAAACTAAATGGTTATGTAAATATAGACAGAGAGCCATCCTGAGGTTGTTAATAGAATAGGACATGGTGGTGAATCCACAATGATCTCTGATCTGTGACGCTGATGAGAACTGACACTGGCACAAGCTCACAATGGGGGGTGTAATAGGGGAATTAGAAATGAATGATCCCTCTGGTATGTAAATGGCAATTAAAGGACGACCAGCGCTCCAGGCTGTCTTCCTTTAACTTTTCTTTTTTTTGTTGTTTAGATAGTGCTTTAGTTCACTCGCATAGCCATAGCTGACCTCTCTCTTTCTCGATCTCTCTGCAAAAAAAATAAATAATTAAATAAAAAGTCCACAGTCCCATGGACCAGATCAAATCAATTCTGCATAATGGCTGAGGTGATCATTACGCGCTGCTTTTGTTTGCGAGTGATTTTGACTGGCTATTGGTGTTTTGCAGTGTGTATCCGGGAGGCATCAACAGCCATGTACAAAGGATTTTCATGTATTTGTATGATCTATGTCAAACAAATCTATTCTGGTATGATAAACACTGAATAAATATGTAAAGAATAAAACATTTAAAGGCAGACTGCTATAGTGCTAGGCATGCTATTATAATTTTACTGAAGTATTTTAGTTATTTTATGCTACAGCAGGTCTATCTACTGAGTTATACATAACTCTCACTTTACTACATAACTAGCTAGATTCTATACATGCTTTGCAACTTATGTGCTTTGTTTTTATTGAAATACTTTCATTTCGTAGCGGTCGATTAAAGAACGACAGACCTTATACAGTTTATCCTTACATTACTGTTGTAGAACATCATCTATGTCTATCTGTCTATTAATGTTAAGTCATTTCCCTACCAGCCCTTGTTTTAATCTTAGGTTAGCAAAAATCTATGATGTCATGCTAGCAGATAATAAATAAATAAATAAATAAATAAATAAACAATTATACTGAGGATTTCTTTAAAGAATGCTATATAAACAATCTCCAGACAATTGCGGCTCTATGGTAACGATGTTAAAATTGTTTCCGTTTCATACCAACCATTTAGTGTACAAGTCTTCAGATTAGCTGTTACTAAAGAAAAGATAATGTATAAGAATGTAAGTATTAATAGAAACATGTTATTTGTCTCATAGCCAAACTAACCACTCACTATTAAGAATTCAGTAGTGATATGGGAAAAATTTATATACAGTGCTGTGTACAGGGGCGCGGGCCCTGGTGCCTATCCCAAAAGAGTTAGGGCACAAGGCAGGCAATCCATTTCAGGGTAAACATAAACACACTACTGACAATTTGGGAACACCACTTAAATTAATCAGCATTTCTTTGGACAGTGGGAGGAAACCGGAGTACCCAGAGGAAACCCACCAAGCACGAGGAGAACATGCAAACTCTTCACACACAGACCTGAGGCAGGAATTAAACCAGAACAAAGATACAATTTAACAATTGCTTGTTTATGTTTTAACCTGGGCAGCAACCTCATTTTCCCTCTTATCTGTTCAAACCCCTCAGCATTCAGTATCACCAGTATACTAATCACTGTCCTGATCATCTGTCATCATCTGCACCTGTTTCTCACTGGATCATGACTTAAGTTAGATCGTTTTTTTTTATGATTTAATGATTATTAATAATATAAACCAAAACATTCCTCTGAAACTGGCACAGGGACTAGACTGAAAAAAAAAAAAAAAAAAACTTGCCCTAATGAGAGCGAAATGATCTTTCAGGAAGCCTTGAGAATTAATAAAAATACAAAATATTGTGACCCTTTGTAAGCAAAATATGAAGAGATGTGGGGTGTCTCAACACTTTAATACAGTACTATTTAAAGGTTTCACAACAAGCAAATTGATAAAATCCTTTAGAAGAATATTCAGGTGAAAAGCAACAAAGCAAAGTTTCCTAGACTCAGTCTTGATTCATGTCTGATGTTTAGCTGACAGCGTGTTAAATCCCTGTACTGTGCATTACTCCGGTTCCTCATGCTTGGGCTTTGACATCTCTTGTTTAAGAACTCGATCACTACGGATTGAATTTGGAGACATCAATCACGCACACACACCGTGCTAGCTCCTGTACTGTTCAGCACTTTGGCATAAACCGTTGGTGATGCTAACCCTGTGTTGTGCTGGAGCATGATTTCCTGTCATCTAATGAAGGATGGTGCAATCAGCTTTCGATTTAGATCAGAATTCCTGCGGTGACCCACTAGGGTGTGTTTTTGGACCAAAAATGTTAATGAGATAATAAAAAATTTATAAGAAATTGTGGGGTATAAAATAATTATTCAAAAAGTGTTAGCTGTCACATTGAGATTAATATATTTTGACAGACCTACAGTTTATTGGAGGCTAATAAGCAAGACGGGGATTCAAATAACACAAACACAGCAAGCGTAGCGTGGAACTAAATCATACGTGCCAGAGATTAGACCTAAATCCTAAAGGCTATGCTCAATATAATGAAGAAAAACTGTGGAAATAAACTGACTGTGGAAAGAAAAATGACTGGGTTGATAAACAAAGAAGCATTGCTAATCTTGTTTCAGAGAGCTAGCACAGAAGCAACAGGGGGGAAATAAACCTACTGCAAACACTGTCATCTAGGCTACACTTTGATTTCCTGCTTCAAATAAGGTTGAGCTTAACACCGACATTCCTCTTTAAATGACATTTACAGTCTCGGACATGGAGCCGACAAAGTGTCACTGCTGTCAGAGGGCTAATATAATGTATATTAATTAATAATTTCACAAATTGCTAATGCTTTACATTCCATTTCTCTTCACTATTTAACATCTTAATTAGTATGAACCAACCATTACTTCAGTGTTAATACACTGTTAATATTTACTAAATTACGGCTTGCAATTTGTATAATAAATAAATAAATAAAAATGCTTTAAAGCAGTTTTTAATATTTACAAATTATTAATATTTTACATCCGTAAAACATATATTTATTTCAATTACCACATCGTTGTTAAATCCTGTCTTTCTCCCAATAAGAAATTTTAACATGGTATACAGTAAGTATCATGGTAGTCCATGGTAGCTCTACAGTACCATGGTATACATTACTGTGGAATTTTTTAAAGTACCATGGTATTTACTTGCTGATATAGTACATCTACCACATTATGTTCCCAAAGTTTAGTATGTGCCATGATACTGTCAAAGGTGCAAGTACTACAGTAGGATACGAGATTTTCCCATGCAATATACTGTAGTATAGAAGCTAAGAAAGGGACTATGCAACACGTACCAAGATGATGTCAAAGGTTTGTTATACAGTACATGGTTATGGACCATAATGATAATGTTATGGTATCATATTATGGTACCATTGTATGTATGTAATATTAATTAAAAGCTATAATGTATGAACAATACCTGTACTATACCACTCCAGTAGTATGTACTAACATATCTAATAATACATTAAATAGAACCGTCTATACAAACATACCATATTAGATACCTAGTGAGGTGTGGTACCCAATAAGTACCATGGTATTCACCAAAGTATTGTCATTCGCACACAATAGTACTACCGCATGAACCCACTGAATTGTCACAGTACCTAACCCGGCATGGTATGTTTTGGTTCCCACCATGGTAATGTCTGAAGTGCCATGGTAATACCATGGGATATTATATACATACATACAGTATATAATAAACTTGAGTATATACCATAGTAAAAAAGAGTTTAGCATTAGAACTTGAGGCTCTGAACACGTTCTGACCTCAATACTTTCCCTTTCCATTCTTAGCTAGTGTAGCAAATGTAACCGTGTAATTTAGCTCTGCAATCAACCTTCACAGACCACCATTTCAAGGCTACAGTAGCTAGCTAAAACATTTATATGTTAGCAAGTAGAACTGTGCGATTTAACTTATTGTGCAATTTGATAAAATTTAGGTTAATTTAATTATCATTGTTGAGTTGTTTTTCAATTTAGAATTAATTCGCACTTTAAATTATTTCCTTAAACTGACAAACATTAAATGTACTGAAATTGAAAAAGTCCCTAAAAATACATCACAGCTTTTGCAGAAACTGCAAACTGCTTCCATCGTCCACAAACACTCGTGTTTTGTGAGAGTATCACTTTTCATCATTCGAGTTTATGGGAGGTTTGTGCATTCCTGCCACCTACTGGACTGGAGTGTGGGGCTAGAGAATGACAGGGGAAAAACCTATGCATGTACAGTAAGTATGAAATTAATCAACAGTTTACCTACAGTATGATTCACAGCTCTATTAGAATTTTTTTTAAGTTTTTGAACCAGATAACTGGCTATGGTCTGAATGTAATTTTACATTTGTACTATTTGTATGCGCCAGTCATTTTGGTGTTTGATTAAACATTTAAAGTAAGGCCAGAATCTTGATTTTGGCATCAATGTAACTACACATTTGCAAAACAGAAACTGAGTCTTTTTCTCTGATCCTGAGGATAGGATTAAAAAACTTCATAGTACTTTACCTATACCGGAAAAGAAAACAGTTTTCCATCTTGCGATTGTTTTTGTATCAAGGAAATGCATAGAAAATGTTGGCCCCTGCGAGGGGATCTCCAAACTCGAAGCGTGACTGTGACTGTAGTCTGAGGCTACACGCTAATGAAGACGTGCTAAGCCGTTCCACAAGGCTAGCTGACCTTACCAACGACTCTCCTTTTTTAATTAGACCCTCAGAATATAGACTGTTTCCGTATAGCAGTAAGTATCTCAGCTTTACATGCATCATTGCTTTTTCTTAGTTTTATCCTGTTTTCTAGAATTAAATCCAAAAACGTCTTCAATAATTCTATTTATTGATTTAAGGACTGGAACTGCATACTGGCTGATTAAGTGAGGAAAGAAACACTTCTGGGCATGCTGTTTTTGGGGAAATAATTCCATGACGTTGTTTTGTGAGTTACTTTTATAAAGTGGAATATTTTTTTTTTAATTTAGTTTAATTTCATTTCATTTATTTTTTAATTACTAACAAATGTTATAATTCTGCATTTATGAATTAATGACATATACTTTTTTTTTTTCAAACCAGGAAATTTCTGGTCAATGAAGGCATAAAGCTTTCAGACTAATTCGAGCACAGTACAGTGATGAGACTTTTTAAAGAAGGCTGTACGTCTGGTCCTTAAAAATTGACTAAAAGCTTGTTGCCAGCTTGGCTGGGAGTTATTGCACATCCTCTGTACAGTCCTGACCTCGCTCCAAGCCATTTCCACAGGCTTGGGACATTGAAGGAGTTCCTGGGAGGCCGGGGTTTCAGATGGTTTTTATATCTCCGGCATACTGACAAAACTTTCTACCTTGATAGTATCCATGCACTAGTGAAACACTGGGATAAGTGCGTTAGTGTAGCAGGGGATTATATACAGTAGAGAAATAAAGAGAGTTTTAACTGTATTCTGATATTTTGCACAATTAAAAGTCCCAGTTTAACTTTAACGCCCATCAAAGTTACATTTAATGTTATAAACAATCAGTCCCACAACAGCCTCTCTTGAAGTTACCAAGAAAACCAAACTACCAAGACAGTGTAAAATAATTGGTCTTAAAGACTTGCCCATAAGGAAAAAACATACTGAGTGATGCACTGATACTGGAGACTCCTTCCATTATTGCCAATGAAACACATCCTAACATCTAACTTCACATATTAACGTGAATACTTTAATTTGTCTGTTTATTGTTAGGTAGTTATTGATCATGCTGATTATCTTAATGAATAGCTAGTATAGAAAAGCAGCTCATTTATTAGAAGAACAATATATTGACTATGACTAGTGGCAGGGATCCTGTTTTAGAAAATAAATCAACACTGTAGTAATAATTAAAACGTATGAAAGTGACATGACCCCTGATATCAATTACAGCACACTGTTTTACTTTAAACATGCTACTTAACTATATCATTCAATCTACATGTTCTGCAAAAAACAGAACATGTTAATTAATTCCTCTTGGGTTTTAATTGAAGCGATATATGACACTCGTTTTTCTTTCATATGATCTGTGTCCTGTTAGTGAATTGTAACTGGCTCTAATTAGGACTTGAATGCGAACACTTTGGAAATGATTGAATGTAATTAAACTGTCAGAAAAATAAAAAATGAACACACTTGGCAGTTATGATGGATGACGGCGGTCAGGATCATTATCATCCTCCTCCACAGATGGGACGTTGTAGGGTGATAGAGGAGAAAAGCACACACGCTTATATGAGAGCAAAACAGATGTTCAAGATGTTCGTCTTTCTAACAAGAGCAGAAAAATGTCACTATGAAATTAAAATTCATGTTAGATTTTAGTCCCCGCTCGCCATTTCTTAGCTTTGTATGTTTAACCCCGATGCAGATCTTTCAGCCATCCAAACTGTCTCAACCTCCTATCTGATCCTGTCTTGCCAGGTTGCCACGGTAACCATGTCAAGTGATTGAGGTCAGGGGTCAAACTGACCAATAGCGAGTAAATTACATTTCGTCCAAGTGATTCCCCCTGAGCTGCTATAGAAATGGAGCGCTGGCCGCTGGCGGATAGCTCCTGTCATTCCAGGTTTAAAAAGAAAGATGAGCAGGTACGTTTAAAAAAAAAAAAAAGTGAAAAAAAAAAGAAAAAAAATCATTATGAATGCATGTGCATTCCCCCGAAAAGAAAAAAAAATTAAATATTAAGATCTTCGGTTTAGATTAGAAAATATAACATTAAGCCACAATATGCTCGCTCATATGCATTTTCCTTACATGAGCTCCAATAAGAGCATCGTCTAAGAGTTAAACCAGGATGTCCAGAAGATTCAACTACGGTGGCTAAGAGATTTAAAACCACATCCACATTAACACAAAAAAAAAATGGGGTGGTACTTATTGAACATGCTGGTTGCTGATTGGATGCTACAGTACATACGGCTATCAGACTATAGCTTAGCAAAACCAAGTTATTATTCTGGAATTTGCAAATTTTTCAATTTTGCTGCTTTTGTGCAAATGTTCTGCTTGTATGTTTTTAGTCCGGTTATTGTCCTCCCAAAGTCATTTTTTTTATTAAATATAAAAAATATCTAAAAAAAAATTAAAAAATGCAAATGGCATCAAAATTGAAGGATGATAGCTATAGGTAAGAAGTATAGTATATAATATATAAAAGTAAAATATATATATATATATACACACATATATATAAATATACAATTAGACAAATAAATGAACAAAATATTTATTTTACTGATTTTTTGTTTGTTTGTTTAAAAAACCTTCTGATTTTGCCGTTGTCATCATATTTGCGGCTCTGTTTGCAAATCGCTGCTTCGTTCCCAGATTTTCTTTCCTGTCTTTGGTTTAAATTTTTTTGTTGTTGTTTCTAAAATCACTGTCATGTTTCTGATTTTACTGTTGTGCATTTGTTTTTCTGCTGTTTTCTTTTTGTTGTGTCTTTTGCTTTTACTATTGTGCTTCCAAATTCTCTTGTTTTTAGTTGTGTTGTCTTTTCAGATTTGATTTGATTTTTTTGTTTGTTTTTTGTTAGTCTTTTGCACGAACAGGCCACTGTATTCATCCCCTAAAGTCTGTCCTTTTCATGCCCCTCCGTTCACCTCCATCTAAACCCATGCTTGTTTGTCCTGCAATCACACACACACACACACACAAAAAGATTGTGATTTATTGATGATTGTGTTCAAGAGATTCGGAGCAAACGGAGGAAAAAGACAGCGAGAAATCCATTGCAAATTGAATTGCCTTTGTTTGAATCACCCGGCTCCAAAAATACAAATACTATCATAGAGCCCATAAATGACATTGGCGCAATAATCTACAGCGACCTGTCCTGCTTGCTGATAAGCCATCACTAAGAGGGAAACGGATCGATACTAACTATTCATTTCTGAAATTATCTCCACATTGATCCGGGGACAAGTGCCAGCGAGGCAGGGGCACATCGGCTTTAATACAATAATTATATAAAGGGTTACAAGCTCATCCTCCTGACCAATAAAGCCTGTCAGCGAGATCGGGCCGCGCCGCAATCCCATAATCCATCAGCACACTGCCCTTTGACCCCTGCGGGCTTGCCGGCTTTTCATGAGGCCTTCATAAAAGTCGCTTAGCAAAAAGGACACAATGGCTAAGATACACTCGAGAAGAAATAAGCGGGAATAACAGATCTGGGATTGTGATACCGAACAGAGAAAAGGCTTAAGACTGTTGAGGGAATCAGGGATCAGAGCAATGAACGAAAAAAATACATAAATGTTGTTAAGAACAGTTTAACTTTTACACTTCTGGGTGGGCGCCAGCACCGTTAAAAGTCCTCATGCAAGAAATTTAAAAGTACAAGCTACAAAAAGGATATGAAAATATTAGAAACAAAATATAAAAATATATTACATACATCAATATGTAATATTTTTAAAAATAATTTTTTTTGAAAACAACAAAATATTTTTAAAACATACAAGTGGCATAAAAATGAAAGTTTAATATCTGAAAGTATAGAGAAAAAATAAATGCAAAAATAAATAATGAAACAAATAAATGAAGACATTTATTTTTTAATATTTTACTTAATTTTTTAATATATTTTTTTTAGATTTACCTATTTTGTGAAGTCAGATTTGTGACACACATAGACGAACAAACAAATCAAATAAAACATCATAAAACAAAACAAAAAATGTATCATTGTTTATTTTAGTTTCAAAATTACATAATAATTTAATGTTTTATATATATATATATATATATATATATATATATATATATATATAATGTAATATACATATATATATTACATTATATATATTATGAGAGATGTATACAGTAAGTAATAAGCAAACAATCTTTTGAGAAAATAAAATGATTACTTATTAATTTTTATTTCAATGTTATTGATTCTTTTCATTTTATGGCTGTAAAGCAACAGTGAACGCAAACAACCTGTTCATCGCCAGAGTTACACTAATGTTTATGATAATAATAATAACTACATGTGATATTAATTACTTAGAACAAACTAAGCTCTTTAGTTAACTGATATTCGATAGAGTGATTGTGTTGTCATGGTAACAGTGTGTATGTATGAGACAACAATTTTTTTTGCTAGACACATGTTTGTAAAATGAGTATTTTACTTCCTGTGTGTCTGTCTTGTGCTACAGTTTAATCAATTAGAACACAGTATGTAGAATTATATGTTTGTGTTTGTTTATTTGTTTGTTTATATGTTTGTTTTTACGGTTTGGCTTAAGGAAAAGTGCTGAAGAAAGGAAACATTCTACTGTAGACCAGTAAAGGGTCATGTGGCATCTGATGAACACCAGCACACACTCTAGGATCACACACGCAGTCATGGATAGTGGAGTAAGAGCAGGTAATGACCCGGGCCTTTTCAAATTTATGCCAAAGAACCTTGTCCCTGGTTATCTTAATAGACTAATTGATCTGCTATTGAGGAGGCACTTTTCTCTCTGCGTCAGCGAGACAGACAGGCTCCGATCGCACAGTTGCGTGTTATCAAACTGGGAAGTCAATTACGAATGAGAGAGAGATAGAGAGGGAGGGAGAGAGAGAGATGGAGGCTCCATGTTGCCTCTAGACCAGGACGGTCCCGAAGAGAGAGATCGTCCAGACAGACTGGAGTCTCTCACAGGAGGAACTTCATCTCCCTCATCCTGCTGTAACCTTCAGCTGAGGGTCAGCATGTCTTCCCCTCCTCCCTTCATAACTTTAACATAATACCGAAAGCTTGTTTTGTTGTTTTCTTTATACAGTAGCGCAGACTAAACACGTCTGACTAGATGATTTTACTAGCAAAACAAAAACCTGATGAGATCCATGTTGTCATTTCAATCTCTTTCAGCACTTTGATGGAAATGTTCTCTTGACGAGACCACCAGAAGATTCCTGTTGTTGTTGTTTTTTTGGACCTCGCATCTCCCCTTCTGCTTTCTGCGCAGACCGAATACCCCACTCGTTCGCCTTCTTAGTGAAAAAATTATTTGTGGCTGTTGACTAGACCATAAAAAAGCATGCTCTCTTCACATATCTGTTATCTCCTCTCCCTCTTTTTTTTTTCTTTTTTTTTTGTAAGGGCCGAAGATTGCCACTAATGCGTATTCTAAATGCGGCTGTAATTGCATTAGAGATCATTTCGGATATTGCGGCTAAATGGCTCTTTGCGCAAGACGACGTAATAAATATTGAAAGGACGCGGCGCGGCCCGGATCGCGCACTATTTTACTTAATTGCTTGCGACTCAGTGACAATAGCGAGCCACTGGACTGTGTCGGACGAGAATCCGAGCGCCAGAGAAACATGGGATGTATCTATTATCTGAGCCGCACCGAGGTCGACGACCTATGACAGGCGTGGGAGGTGGGAACATTAGAAATCATGTGCAATTTAATCTTTACACAAATAAATGGATGGAGGAGGGGGGTGTCAGGAGAGAGAGAGACGGCCGGCGGCATCTCGGACACGTCCGTCCCCGAAGGAAGCTTTTTTTTTTTTTTTTTTTTTTTGCTTTTGCTTGAGCCAGTCAAAGGCGTCGCTGTGGCCTTTTTCCACTCAAACCGCTGACACTTGTATTAATGGCATTTCAGCCCCAGGACTGTAGATGCCGAAAAGTGATTGCGGAGTGCAGCTGGGTCTCTCTTCTCTCTTACACACACGCACACACCTCTCTCCCTTTTTTTCACACCCTTGTGGTGTCTCTTTGTGTTTCGCTCTCTCTCTATCTCTCTCGCTATGTGTTCCCTCGCTTTTATTCCATTCCCCTCTTCTCTCGTCTAGTCACTCCTGGTCAGTGTCAGCGGCTGAAAACTATTGTGCTCACGGAGAGAGTGTCATCGCTGATGGAACGAAGTGTTCTCCAACCGCTCGATTGCTTGCAAACACGCCACGCGTTCAGAGTGTATGTGATTCAATCGCGCTGTAGAACATCATCATCACGGGCTAAACTGTAAAATTTCATTATGGAAGCAAAGAAATGTGGCTTTATACAATACTTTATGTATTAAAACTATAAACAGTGAACCTTGGATCATTCATTTAAAAGCATTGTTTTAGCACCTACCTGTCTTTCAAGATCTTGAGATGAACTTGGTACAGTATGTGTGTGTGCGTGCTTTGAATTAACAACAAAAATCTGGGGGGAAAAATGCACAACCCTAATTCCCTTACTCGTTTCTTTGTTTATACTGTATACCATGCCATGTGATGGAGTGGGCATCCCATCCAGGGTGTGTTCCCATCCGAAGTCAATTATTCCAGGGGATGCACCATACACACATATACACACCTACACTCACACACACATACTCATTCAAATACTCCTGCAAACGATTTAGAGGCACCAATTAACCTACTGGCTCGAATTGGAGGAAACCCAAGCAGACACAGGAGAGAAGCTGACATGTGAAACGTCAAGCCAAGCAGAACAAAAGTGCTTATGCTCAGCTTGTGTTTTATTAGAACACATACAGTAATCATGGTTGTATTCCATTGCGAAAGTCAACTAAAAAGCAAACAACATCAAACGGAATATTTGTAATGATCGAAAATGAGGGTTAAAAACAAGGAAACATGGATCATAAAACTGAAACAGGCAACAGGTGAACACAATGTGTAACACTGATGATTAGGGTGGAGACAGGAACGAAAGCTAAACTATAGTACATGGAAAATGAGAGAGAGAATTCATATCAGTCTACATATCAGTACTTAAATAATCAAGGAATAACGTTGCATGAAATTTGGCAGCCTTACGAAGTGTCCTACACTACCAGTCAAAAGTTTAGACACACCTTTTACCTCTACGGTCTTTCCTGATTTTTATGTCTTTCTACACTGTAAAACAAAACTAAAGGCATCCAAAATGTGCAATAATCTCTGAACAGTTGATATTGAGATGTTTATCTGCTCCTTCTGTTCTGTAAAGCTTCATAACGCCTCTAATCTGAGGTGCTGGTTGTTAATTGGTGATTTCTGAGGCTGGAGACTCTAAATGAACTTCTCCTCTGCAGCAGAGGTACAGTAGGTTTTGGTCTCGCTTTCCTGGGAAGGTCTTCATGAGAGACGGTTTCATCATGGAGCTTGATGGGTTTTGCTAATGCACTTGATGATACTGTTTTTATAAGAACTGTTCCAGAACAGCTGAACTTCATGTCTTAAAATAACGACTGTTGCTGTTGTTGTTGTTGTTGTTGGTGGTGGTTTTATTTATTTATCTAATGCTTTATGTGTTGGCTCATAGTTTTGAAATCTCCAGTTTTGTTCCAGAATGTAGAAAATGAATTACTACTCGTCTAAACTTTTGGCTGGTACTGTACTAACGTTCCCAGGCCCGTCTGTTCCCCAGTTTTAGGTTCCTGTATAGCACTTTATAGCACATAATGAGAACCTAAAAATATATGTTCCCTAGTTCTCTATTTCTTCTATGGAATTCCTTGTAGACACCTCCAAAACCAGAAAATGGGATTAGATCTGTGGTGTTAAAAAAGTTTTCAATTAAAAAGATAATAAAATAATACTCAGGAAAAATTTTATATTGAAATGAGTCACGTTATTTATTATTTTCTTTTCTTCTCTTTTATTTATTGTATTTAAAAAAATCATTTACTAGGGAATATGGGAACCCATAGTAGGTATGATTGTGTTGATAATACAATTATAATAATCACAAGATGCAAATAAATGACAAAATGTATTATACTGTATACTACAAATATTGAGAGAATACTGAAAGAATAAAGTGCTCTCCTTCTGCTAAAAACTAATAATAAAAAAGAAATATATTTTTTTAAGAAATCGAGACTAAACAGAAACGCACTTTATGGATCTACATTTAAGAACATAATCACCGATGTGGATGGATATTTGTTTTTATATTTAGATATAAGCCATTCCATATAAACAGGATGCTGTTAGACTCGGGAGACTAGACCACATGACCTTGTGTATCGTTTTCATTGTGTACTACTTACTGTGTGAGATTATGGATGTAATTCCTTGGCAAGATGAAAAAATAAATCATAAGCAGTGGGATTAAATCTTGCATTTAATAATATCTGGATTTAAGAGTAATCTGTAAAGTAAAGCGTCCTCCAGATATCCGATGTAAATCAGTTGGATTTCTTTTTTTTCCGTCGTATTTTTCATCAGATTACACATTTATGCCGTACGATATATATATATATTTTTTTTGTGCCAAAGTCTTAGAGGTCAAACAGAGATGTTTAAGAAGCAATTATGACAGCATTGGATTTTAATTCAATTTGATCCCCTTTAATACAGAAATGTCTGTATGGTGGAGTCCATGCCTGATAAGAAAAAAAATAAACAAACCAGAATTACAAGGTCCCTGAGAGTTAATGTATCATCATCTGCAGGGGTTAGCGCTGGAGTTATTAGAGTATTTCACTTCATTGCATGACCTCCTGTTCCTTGGTAGATCATGAATCCTATTCATTATCCGCTCCTTCTGCGCCCCGCGCCTTTACAATATTACTCAATTTATATTCTGAAAACGGGCTCCTGGGAGGGAGATCAGCGCGGCGAAACAGCGGCCCCCTCCATAACCCAATCACAATATTTAAAGGCCAGCAAAGAGCTTTTTAATGCACGTCGTAGATAACCATTTAAAGTGAATTGCTTTGGTTTAATATGACCTTAACAGACTTGCAGTCACATGTGAAGAATGAATAAGCTAATCTGACAGAAGAGAGACGAGCACAGAGCGAAATAATGAAATAAAAGCGAAAAAAAAAGGGTGCGAATATGAGAGAGCCGGGGCGGCGAGATGACAGGTGGAGAGCGAAAGCAGCCCTACGTGAATCAAGCACCCCGGAATGAAAGAGGACAGCCGACGAATAAAGATATAGGTTGTATTTCTTTTCAGGGACTTTTTTTTCCCCCTTTTCTCATGGCTTCACTCCCTTCACTCTATATAAAACCGATATCATGAAACAAGACAAGGGTGATACGGATGAAATATCTGCATAACGTGACACCAGGGGAGACGTATCTCCGAGAGAGACGAAGAAAAATGTTTTCCTTTCCAGGTGAGAATGATGAATGTCAGACGGCACACAGCAGCTGGTATCAGGAATAAGGATCTTCTTGTATTAGACTCATTCACAAATCTCACCGGGGAATAATACGGATAAGTGACGCCGCTCATAAATAAAGACACAATCAACATTCACACTTTATCCGAAGTGACTTGTGAGTAAAGCTTTAAAGGTGCAGGATGTGGGAAGTGTTTCTAAACTTGGACTAATTACAAGGGGTGTTCAAGTCAAACCGGGACTTTTGATTGTGCAGAAAAGCAGAACACAGTTATAAGAGTAAGAACTCCCTTTATTTCGCTACATAATTGTCTGCTACACTAGTGCACTTACTATATCCAAGCGTTTCACTAGTGCTTGGACGCCATCAAGATAAAACTTTTTCTCAGTACGATGGAACCATGATCGTCATTGGGCATGGGACCAATGCCTCTACTCAGAAGGCTGAGATGGCCAATGATGACATCAAATTTACATTTAGGCATTTGGCAGACGCTCTTATCCAGAGCGACTTACATTTTCATCTCATTATACATCTGAGCAGTTGAGGGTTAAGGGCCTTGCTCAAGGGCCCAACAGTGGCAACTTGGTGGTTGTGGGGTTTGAACCTGGGATCTTCCAAACCGTAATCCAATGCCTTAACCACTGAGCTACCCCTGGCCCAAATCAACACGACCTGGTCACAGCATCAGCAAAAAAACTTTTGATCAGTAGATAATATTCACACTCATGACCATTAGCAAGTTAGATTGTTGCTAGCTAATGATATCCATGGACATGTGCATGCTTTTTTTCTTCAAATTCTAGGTCTATTTGTCTTTTGATGAATTCCTAAAACCAATCCCATAGAGCGTGTGGTCCAACATTCCTTCAGTTCCCATTCAGAACTTCAGTTCTAACATGCAGTTAGTCCCTATTTACTGTCTAGTGCTTGACAATGGTGGGAAAATACTTTCTCTCACTAATGATCAAACCAAAAGTCACCACTGAACAAAGAAAAAAATCACAGACCTTCATTTTTTTTTTGACCAAATTTAGCTTTGTTTAAGACACACAATGTGCTGTCCAGTTCATTCTTGAAAATGATTCTTCATGCTTCCAAACCTCTCTTTCATGCAATATGGCCATCTTCATAGATGAGATAATCTGATTATTCAGTACATTCAGGTCGTCAACTGACTTCATTTTATTGCCACATAACATTGCGGAGCGGAAACCTGAGCATCTGAAGCAACTCCAGATCATAACACTGTCTCCAGAGGCTTGGACAGTGGCCGCTATGCATGATGGGTGCATCGCTCTGAAATAGACTCAATTTGGACTCACCAGACCACATGACCTTTTTCCATTGCTCCAAAATCCAAAAATCCAAAATCTTTATGCTCTGTAGCAAACTGAAGCCTTTTTTTTCTCACTAACAAGTGGTTTTCTTATGGACACACAGCTGTTTAGTCCCAATCCTGTGAGTTCTCGTCATATTGCATGCGCATGGAAATGCTCTTACTTTCACTATTAAACATAACTCTGATTTCTACTGTTTGTTTTAAATGATGCAACTTCACCAAGGCTTTAAGTGATCTCCGATCGTGCTCATTCATGATTTCTTTCTGACCACGTCACAGCTCCCTACTATCATTCCACGTTTTAATAATGCACTGGATGTTTCTTAACTTATTGTGATGTGAACACTGTAGCATAAAACTTCTAGAGGTGTTACAATCAAAGTAGGGGTCACGAAGATGTCACCGGACTGAGAGGCAGCATCATGATTTAGCTGAGCATTAATCATATTTTATTCCTACAGTATGGCATCTTCACGTATCTTCTTCAGTAGCCTTCTAAACTCAGCACCCTGCTATATTTAGAAGAACCTCAGCGTCCTTGGGATCATATCCGTAAAAAAATAGAATCCATAACCAAATGCATCATTTCATTTTGGCCAGGGAAGAGCATCTCCGGTGGATGAAATAGTGGAGCCCGTCCCCGCCTTCATTATAATAAAACGCAATACGTGCGTACTCTTTCGAATTGACACACTTGGAGATTGACATACTCTGGAAAATTAACCCCGCGTGTAATTTATAGAGCGTGCAAATATAAACTTTCGGCTTTATTTGACGTCGCGTCCTGTTCCTCAGGGTTCTTCCTCCAATCTGAATGATTGAACAGTTTTTATTTAGAGGAGGATTAAAGGCATCATAAAAAAAAAAAAAAGGCCCTGGTGGTCGGATACGGTGCTTCACGTGGCCTTGACTGCTATCTGGCACCAGATCTGCCGTGTCAGAGGTGGGTCAAAAATTGTGGTTAAGCATTTAGCACTTTGTCGATGCTGCCCTTTTTAAGATTTTAATTAGTAAATGAACCAGCGTTATGGACTAATGATCAATGTAGCAATAATTCTATGTGTCTGAGAGAGCGACAGCCAGGGGGGATGGGGTGGGGGGGTTTCTGGTTGGGTGAGCGGTGGGGGGTTTGAATCACATGTCATAAAGACATAAAACATGTTGACAGCACGACCCAAGAATTCATTAATGCTCGGAAAAATTTTGAGGAAGGAGTGTGTGTGTGTGTGTGTGTGTGTGTGTGCAAAGATCAGCAATGTACTGTAAATTCCCAAAGCATTACATTATTACTTACAGCTATTAAACAAACCCTGTGCTTGTTATTAAGCTAATTAATATGCATTTAAGGCATATGAAATAAGCTTCACTCATTAACGTGGTTTTGTTGCCAATCAAAGAAACAGATCCTTTGAAGTAATCCGAGCGCCTGTTTATCAACTGGTATTAGAAAAAAAAAGGGGGTTTGAGGTCGCACTGAATAGTATAGCTTACTGTAACTGACTGTAGGTGATGCACTGCATCTTGATTGGTTACAAGGTGAGAATTCTGTTTCTGTTTAGACACACCTTCTAAATAAATGTTTTTTGTTTTGTGATTTATTTTCTATATTCTTAAACAATACTGGATTTTTAAAACTATAAAATAACACATATGGCGTTATGTAATGAAGTATCAACAATAACAGCAATCAGTTTTTATTTTAAGACTAGAAGATCAGATGTTCTGGATCAGTTCTTGCAGGAACAGTATTGTTTGTCAAGTGTATTTGCCAAACCCATCAAGCTCCATGATGAAACTGTCTCTCATGAAGACCTTCCCAGGAAAGCAAGACCAAAACTGAGCTCTGCTGCAGAGGAGAAGTTCATTTAGAGTCACCAGCCTCAGAAATCACCAGTTAACAAACAGCACCTCAGATTAGAGCCGTTATGAAGCTTTACAGAGCAGAAGTAGCAGAAACATCTTAATATCACCTGTTTAAAGGAGATTATTGTGTATTTTTGGGATAAACGCCTTCAGCATTGTTTTACAGCAATGTAGAAAGAAAAAAAAATCTGGATAGACCATGGAATTCCAAGGTGTATAAACTTTTGGCTGATAGTGTAAGAAGTTTTTCTTTTTTTTTACATAGTAAACAGGTAGATCAACAATGTTGTTATTTAACCTAAAGGTGTCTCCAATGTCAATGCTTTGTAAAATAGGGAAAATTTTCAGAATATTCAATGAGCTTCTTTCGTCACAACTAAATAAAAGCTGTATTCATGCTCGATCTATAATTTATTATTTATCTATAATCAATCAATAATGTATTACTATATTACTATAATAATATATTACTTTTATGATTATTTTCTTCTCTTTTATGTAAAGCGCTTTGAATTACTATTGTGTATAAAACGTGCTATACAAATAAACTTGCATTGCCTTGCCCATTTGCACTGCTCTCACTTTGTCATAAATGCAATTGCGCATCAAGGTTGCGCTGCTTTTCACTTAATTTCACTTATTATTTATGCCTTTTTTCCATTATTATCATTACTTGTGACTTATATTTATATTCATCTTGTAGCTTAGTCATTTTTAGCATTACTCTAGTAACTTTTGATCTATCCATCTATTTATCTGTCTGTCTGTCTGTCTACCCTGATCCCCCTTGCCATCCTGGAATTCAAGTCTTTTCTGAACATCTAGTGGTTAGCACTGTTGCCTTGCACCTCCAGGGTCCAGGTTCGAGTCCCGTCTCTGTGTGCAAGGAGTTTGCATGTTCTCACCGTGTTTGCTGGGGACATGCAGATTAGACTAATTGGCATTCCCAAAATGACCATGATCTAAGTCTCCTGGGATAAACTCCAGGCCTCTCTGCAACCCTGTATACAGGATGAAGCCGATGAGTGAGTGAGAGTTATCTGTTTTACCCCCCTACTGTATGTGGTACTTTAAATATGTTGAAATTTCCAGGCTGGATTTTATTATTTTTTTCCCTTAATTCTTAGTTATCTCTCGTTAGTTAGTTACTAATGCTAATAGTAATGCATGTAATGCTTCCCGGTTTCAAAGTTGTAAAGGAATGTTCTGCATCAATCTGTATTGACATTGTTACAGGATTCGAAAGCCACTGTAAAACACCCCTGGTTTAGGAACATTGCGTGTGCACCATGGCTTTGCGTGGATCCTGATTGGATGTTGGGCCAGTGAGTCAGTGCTTATTGGGATTGATATCCCCAAGCTCTGCTCAAACTCTCGGTATAAATCATCAGCTGGGAGCACGAAGTTGATGTGCAAACTCCCTGATGGAAGTTGAACGGGCTAAACGCTGAAAACAATTATTTGGCCATTTAACACGAGTGTCTCTGTGCAAATGAGACGGGGAAACAGGAATGGTGACAAATAACGGCGGTCACTGCCAAACCGCTGCCGTTCACACATTTCTCAGATTAGTGCCATTTGTATCAGTTTAAGCACCAAAGGGCCAAAGCTCGTGATAAAACAGATCAGAATGTGCAGCATTAAGAACAGAGGAGGAGAGACGACAGGGCCGAGGTGGCGTTTTCTCGGTTTATAGTGAGCGTCAGGGGCCGCAGTTGACCCCAAAGCAACAGAATGCCAGCTGCGTGATGCGCTTCCTCTCACCAGCCTTTAAATAATGTGCGAAGGCCCAAGTTATTAACCTCTTAAAGCATACAGAGGCAAGAAGAAGTGCGCCCAACAACCTCGGTCACGGTCTGAGGATAGATAGGAGGACGGTAATAGAGGTGTACACGGGAGCGCTGCGCCTTTCCCCTACCCTGGGATGAGAGGAGGATGAAGGGAACAAATAAAGGAAGAAAAATAGCAAGTAATCAATGGCGTGATGAAGAGAGAGACGGAGTGAGAAAAGAGAGAGCAGCGAAGGAGGTAGAGGCGAAAGAGGGTGGAGAGGGGGGGGGGGGCGGTGGTGCGCGTGTTTCTCTCTCAGTTTTCCGATCAAGATCACCGTGATGTGTTTTTCAGAGGGAGCGATGGAGGATGCTGGTTCATGTAGGGTTCAGCCATTAGCCAGGCCCCGGAGCCAGCTGGGGGCCCTAAGCGGCCTGATCAGAGCGAGCCGCGGCCCGCGCAGGCCCCAACGATTTTCACATCAAGGCGCCTGATGTACAGCCCCGCCAGACGCCAATCGCTCTGCCGCATCGATCCGCCCTTAAATGAGCCTTCCCCCGCTTTGTACCATGAGCAATAATTAAAAAAGCAGCACATTGATTCGCGCTAATATTATGAAAGATCAGGACGGACACATGCTTACCAAACACACAGAGTGTCATACGGCTTGTGGACTGCCCGTGAATGGGAATGAATGAATGAATGAATGAATGAATGCATGCATGAATGAATGATTGGCTTGATGACATCATGAATAAATGATTGGATGAATGTGTGAAAACATCGTTTACATCTATTATAGATGTGAGATCCACTGAGATTTCTATCATTTCTATTAAAACAGCTCGGTCGATAGTCAAACTCTGGGTCTTGCATGTTCTGCATGGCAATTATAACACAAAGACTGTGTAAAAGGTTCCCCAGGGATGGAGGGCCAGAAGAAGGGAGGGGGGGGGGTGCATTTATTTATTTGTACATTTGCATTTGCCCAAATGAACTGCATTTATAGACAAGAGGAGATTACAGACCCCCATTACAGATGTCATCATTCTGCTTGTCTTTATTCTCTTCTAGACCCAGGAGTGAAATCTCATGGTCAGCCATGTAGGTCATTCGTATGTATACAAACACTTTGATAAGTGATAAGTCATATATACCCTAAAGTAACCTTTTTTTTTTAATCAAGGTCAGACTGTGATATTAAAAAAAGTATATAT
This sequence comes from Clarias gariepinus, assembly GCF_024256425.1. Lineage (NCBI taxonomy): Eukaryota > Metazoa > Chordata > Actinopteri > Siluriformes > Clariidae > Clarias > Clarias gariepinus. Next base: position 4,552,910 of record NC_071124.1, on the reverse strand, counting down.
ATATATATATATATATATATATATATATATATATATATATATATATATATATATATATATATATATATGCAGTATAGTATATCCATAATATATACAGTACATACTAATGCTTACTCTAAATAGACTCTTAAATCTCTTTCATACAGTATCTGTCATATTATTTATATCTTTGCTTCATGTGACACTGTTCAGCTCCATAATCTCAATTTTTTAGATTTAAAAAAAAATAAGTAAACATTGAAAAAAGAGATACCATAAAAAAATTATGAAGCAGCTACTGCATATTTGAGAACGTTCCGGCGTTCAAGTACTGTACATGGTGAAGTTTGTTTAACAAATAATAGAAGAGGCTCCAATAGAAGTGCAAAATTTCGTGCAAAATCATGTTTTCAGGACTGAGAGAAACAAGAGAGAGGTTGGAGAGGGAGTGAGAGTTTACAGCTGCTATAATGTGAGTGATAACTCTACGGTTTGTAGATGTTCCAGGATATACAGTAACCTGGACATATAATACCAGTCAAAATTTGGAAATTTTTGTTTGGATTTATTTATTTCAAAGCTATGAAATAACTCTTATGGAATTAGGTCATTATGTAAAAACAGTTCGAGAGAGTTCCTGCAAGAACAGGATTGTGTGAAGTGCATTCACTAAACCCATCAAGCTCCATGATAAAACCCTCTCTCATGAAGGCCTTCCAAGGAAAGCAAGACCAAAACTGAGCTCTGCTGCAGAGGAGAAGTTTATTTAGAGTCACCAGCCTCAGAAATCACCAATTAACAACCAGCACCTCAGATTGGAGCCGTTATGAAGCTTTACAGAGCAGAAGTAGCAGAAACATCTCAATATCAGCTGTTCAAAGGAGATTATTGTATACTGTATGTTGAATGTTTTCAGCATTGTTTTACAGCGTAGAAATAAATAAAAATAAAAATCACGATAGACCATGGAGTTAGAAGGTGTGTCCAAACGTTTGACAAATTGTGCAATGTACACGTAATTTGCGAATCAGTGCATTATAAGAGGAATAAAACACCTTGAGACAATTCTACTTCGTGGTGGTAAGACTAGTTCCAGTTCATGATCACCTGTCACTGATTGTTTTCCAATACCAGAACGAAGCGGTGGGTTTTATTCCGTACTTACAGCACAAAGCAGGATTGGATTAAAAGTGATTTAATGTTTACAGCTCAGTGCAGCTGCTTTCCTGAAGTCGAAGTTGGTATCAATTGGAAAAATGAGGAGTGTGCAGCAAATTATGGCAAGTTTCAACTACTGACATGTGCACAACACCAAACAGTTTGGAAGCAGATTTGTTTAGGTTTATTTTTCACTTAGAACCATTAATAACCTTTGATCCGTTGATGCAAGCAAGCAGCTTTGTTAACTCAGTTAATAACAGAGACGGCGTTTTTCTTGATCAAGCTGCCGGCGTTAAATAGAAGGAGACAGACTCTGAATAGTTTGAGTTTTCCGAGTAATGTCAGCACTCAGCGTCACGATAACGCCTAACGAGACGTAACGTTTGTCCGCAAACTATGCAGAACAAAACCGATTCGATTAACTTTTAACTTTTTCTTTTTTTCTTTTTTAAACACCGAGCACATATGCTCCGGTCCGTTTTAGTGCACTTCCTCCTCCTGGTGCCTTTCGGAGTGAAAGATGTCCTCGATGTGTCATTCAGTAAGAGCTGTTGCCCAGATAAATTCTCATCTCTCCTCAGGCGTGAGAGCATCCCGCCGTTTGATGAATCCCTGGGCGTTCATTAGAAACAAAACTTTGGAACTAGTTGGGAGCCCGTACTCAGGAGTGCGATATCAGATCTCGTTAAAAGTGGGGGATTTGATGTTAAAGGGAGTCCTAACTCCCGGTTAACACAGCTCCAGTGGCCACTGTGTGTGTGAGAGCGAGAGAGACCAAGTTGCATGTACTGTAGAGACCTTCAGATCCGACCCACAAGCGCTTTACACCCCCCCCCATGTAACGCTCGGCATATGGGCTATGAGTGTCGACAGGCATGAAATTACATCAAGGGCGTTTTTGATAACCGTCGATACTCTTTCAAAGACGCTCTGCCTTATTGATGCCTCACTCTAAAGCTTTGTGTGTGTGTGCGTGTGCGTGGTGGTGTTAAGCAGCGAGGTGGCAGTTGTCTGGGGAGCCGAGGCGCCTGTGCCTACGCGAGAGGGATGGATATTGATATCAGTAAATTGATATTGATATGGATTTGAATTGGTATGGATCAGTGGCATAATAAAGAACTCCTCAAACAGGGCTCACTTCATCAGGGAAGTTTGTGATGTGTGTGATGTGATGTGTTAACCGTGTGTGTGTGTGAGTGTGGTACTTATTCCTCCATGCATTGATGTCTTTTCTCACTGAATCTACACTTAGAAATAGAAATACTAGTGGATATTAAGTATCAAAGTAGTATAAAGTATTATGTTTATATATAAAAGTCCAATGTTTACTAACATTGTTAATGTTATTTTAATGTTAGAATGTTTAGACATATTTGCTATATTTCTTGCAAAGCACTTTAAAAGCAATTTGTTTTTTTTTCTTTTATTCCTCTGACAGAGTGGCTAGCCAACAATTCATATTTTTATTTATTAAAGAAGGAAACATAATTTTTTATCCAACCATAGTTACATTTAGTTGTGTGGAAACAGGTAACTAAATGTGTATTAAATGATTAATGAAATTTAAAAAATTATTATTATTTTTATTATTAATCTTAAAATATATATGTAAAAAAAATATATAGTAAATGCACATATAAATGTTTATTGAGCTTAAAAAATTAGCATTTTAAGAATGCAACACAAAAGAATTTGGCATTTTGACCTAATGACATTTGCGTAAAATAATTTTTATGGACACATAATAGTGTAATATAGTGTATATAATAAAATAATAATATCATAATGTGTGTGTGTGTGTGTGTGTGTGTGTGTGTGTGTGTGTGTGTGTGTGTGCTCACGACAGAGTAAATCCAGCTGTATGGAAGGACAAAGTGATCTGGCAGAACTGCAGACCGACATGATGTGTGTGTGTGTGTGTGTGTGTGTATGTGTGCGCGCGCGCGCGTGTGTAAAATTGAATCTGAAATACACTGAATCTGGAGTAATGTAGTGCCATCTAGTGACTACGGAAAAGTGTCCACTCGAAAAAGTTTCTCAGACACACATCCATCTGTCAGCTTCTCTTATTCTCACGCTTTTATCTTTTCTTCCTTTTTTACCCCCTGTTTTTAATTTGAGAACAATAATGCAGTTAACTTGAGGTTAATCACAATAAAGGGTGGAACAGTAAGTCTGACTATATCATAGGATGTACAGTATGTCAGATATTTTGATGTGACGAAAATCATTTAAAAGGTATTGCACTGGACTGGAATGAAAATATATTTTCTGCATGAAAAAAAAAGAAAAATGAAAACTGCTAGGGATAAAAGTAACACAATATTAAATGTGCAATGTAACCCAATTAACTTTTGCGATATTTCTCGACCTGTTATGATTTTTTATCATATTATTCACACAAGTAGATACAATACATAATGCGATGGCAACAACATCTATTATTATTATTATTATTATTATTATTATATGGGTATGTTTTATCAGGTTTATTTCATCATTACCCAAACAAAATCCGTGCTCTCTAAGGACGCCTCTTTTATCTGCTTCTTGTACGCTACTTTATGGCGATTTTGCCTCTGAGCTTGACCCAGAGCTCGCTCTCGGATAATTAGGTGAGAGGGCGATCCGGCGATGAAGAGCCAGCGAGACGAAACCCGGCCACGTCTCAGGTCAAATATAACTGGATTAACGTTCATAAAAATTAAGAAGGGAGTCTCAATTAAAGCTTTCAGAGAAATGCATGACATGAATTTGGAGCCTCTTAGATCGGGCCGTAAAAGGGTTTGAACGGAAATGCAATCTTAATGTTCCTCAGCCACTGGACATCAGAGTGTCGTTGACTGAGCCATGAACTCCTGATGAAGAGAAATACTTTTATTGATTCGCCGATGCTGGCAGACAAAAAGCCATATCTGGGGGACGGAAAGTACATTACGGAAAGAAAAACAACTGTTATTAATATTAGCACTACTTTTAGTATGAGGGTTTAGGGGGTTTTAGATTAAAAATGGCTCATTTACAGTAAATTTACTGATTTGTGACCTAAATTTAACCTAAATATATGTACTTTAAAGCATTTATTTTAATGACTTCACTACATCAGAAATAAAACATTTTTAAGAGGGTGCTGTTGTAGGAAAATAATCAAATAATCAAAGAATATGTTACAAAAGCCCTAATTTCTTTTATTCCTCGACATCAGAGTGGCTAGCCAACAATTCATATTTTTATTTATTAAAGAATAAAAAAAAAAATTGCCATCTAAAACAGGTAAACACTTACATTTTGGCAGCCACCGTATATCTTTCATTTTTCTCTCTTTTGAAGATAATAACGATTCTTCAAGGGCTCTTAGCTTAGGATTGACCCAGAACCCAATTTGGTCACCTTTATGGTAGGGTTCTATGCAGAAATATTTTATAGGTTTTCCCTAGAAAGAACAAATTAAAGACCCCTTATTTTTCCTAGTTAGAACCTTTTATTTAATGAACATGTTTGTACAACCATGTGTTGGACTTAATCTGCAGTTCTTTGAGGTTTCTGTAAAAGATTAAAGGTTCTTACATTGCCAAAAGAGTTCTTAAAAATGTTTTTTTTTTTTTCACTCTTCGTGAAATCTGATTTTTTTTTTTTTTTTTATAAAAAAAATTACCTAAAGCTTTTGACCTGTATCTGCATTACTTTTGCATTGTGTTCATGCCACATGATTGACTGCCTGGATAACTGATTTAATATACTTGTGTTCCTGGAAATTTGTAGGTGAGTGTATATTTGAGGGAATCTACTTAGGCATCAGTACCAAGTTTTAATGGTTTCTTAGAGGTAGCAAAAGTATTCTTCTAGAAAATTACGATTAAGAGTCCAAGATAGATCATTTTAGACTAAGAAATTTATATACTGATGGTGTCCAGTCACAGAAGACTAGAGCTCTTTAAGGATTCTAACATTATTTGAATTGTTGTAGGGTTCTGCACAAATATTTGATCAGTTCTCCAAACACTGCAAACTGAAAAATGTGTATGTTTTTATCGAAAATGTTAGTTGGAGTTCTTAAAGAATTTGACCTGTTCGAGGGTTCTACACATCAGTTGCTCAGGATAAACAGGAATTTTCCTAAAATATGTTTTTTTTTTATATTTGCTAAAGATTTAAAGATTGGTATAGTCATGTGCTGCATTTAGTTTTGAAGTTGTTTAATGATTCTGTGGATGCTTCAAAGGTTTTAAATTCCCAAGACAGTTCTTGAAAATAATTATTTTACTCTTCATTGAATTTATGGGAGGCTCTATCTAGAAAATTACAACCGAGTCCAAGATAGAACGTTTTTGGTTATGACATTTATATAGTGATGGGTTCCATTCATGAAAAATTTGGGGTTCTACAAGGATTCTGAGTGGATTTAAATTGTTATGGGGTTTTACACAAACTTTAATCAGTCGCTCAGGCAGGACAAACTAAAGAGCTTTGCTAGAAATAACCATTTTTTTAGGTAAAAGATTGGTATAGTCATGAAGTTCTTTAAGGTTTCATTGGATGGTTATGGGTTCTTAAATTCCCATAAGAGTTATTAAAAATCAATTCTTCACTCTTCGCAGAATCCTAAATGGATTCTTAAAGGTTCTAGCTAGAAAAGTATCACCAAGTGACCAAGACAGAACATTTATAATTATGTATAGGTTATAGAGTGATGGGTCACATTCCCATTTGAAATTTGAAGTTCTTCAAAGATTCTAAATGATCTTCACATTTGATTTGTGACCAAAACAGGATAAATGAAGAAACCTTATTGTGTTATAAACATTTAGGGTTCTTCAAGGGTACTGTGGATAGTAACACGTCTGGGCCTCCTAACAGGTTCAACATGGTATTCTTTATGATAGGAAACAGAAAACTTCCCAGAAATCCCTGACAGCATGAACAAACAAGAAAATAAACAAAAACATACAGCGTTTTCTTTTTATGGTATACGAGCAATAGAACATATGCGTTTAAAAACTTTCAGAAATTGGTTCTTTGGATAGTTAAGTGTTCTTATCTGCCAAAAAGTGTTCTACTTGTAACTCTCCAGTGGCTCAAACGATTTGTCAAATAGTCAAACAGTCTTCGTCTTTGCTCAACAAACAGCGAGTAATTACATCTTAATTCAGACGTCACTCTGTGTTTATGCATGATTTTATTTCACACGTTTGATTTCAGGGTCTCTGAGGACGTGACTCGGTCTGCCAACGCACGTGAACAACGGAGATCTTGGCAAAGAGAACAGTTTGAGGTTCTGGCCCGCCGCCTGATTCTTGCAGGATAGCGTTCCGTATGTGTGTGTGTATGTGTATGTGTGTGTATACGAACATGTGTGTTCGATTAAAAACTGGACTGAAGCTAAGTTTTTTTTTTGCTTCATTTCCTGCCTCCATTTCCTTTATCAACAAATATTAACCTGCTTTCCCGGATCACGTCATATTAGCTCAAACCCAACCACCGTTTAACGAAATCAAAGCAAAAAGACGTTTGTTTGTCTTCCTCGTCACTACACACACCGTGGACAAACCTGAGTCCCCGCTACACCAACACAGCGCCCCCCCTCCCTCCTCCGTCTGCACCCGGGGCCAGACTTTCATCTCGTTAGCCGTCGCTCCGAGCTGACGTCACGCTGAAGGGGATCATTACGAGCAAATCGCTCTTTCCTGTGTCACCATACTGAAGCGTTTTAACTCGAAGATCAACAGCATGAGAACGTAAATAAGCGTATATGGGTTCTTCCTGTCACACATTCTTTCTCACATAATCGCAGCTCAGAAAATTGTCCAAATTGTTTTGATTCGTGTTTTTGCCAGATTCGGACAAAACATTAAAAAAAAAAACTTAAAAAACTGCGTTGTTTTGTAGTTATTCAGTGGGTTGTCTGGATGATCAAATATTTAAAAAATTCTAAAAATGGTTTCAATTTATTGTATGCACAAAATGTTTAAAGGTTCCTTAGGAACATTCAAGACTTGTTCGTGGTTCCACCAGTTTTTCGATCATGTTTTTTTTTTCCGTCCCATGTTAGACTGATATCCACTCTTAGGTACGTTAATGTGTCCTGGCTGTTATGGCTTGTAATCCTCTTTAATAGTATGATTTTCTACAGGAACTTTTAATGGTTCCCCACAAACAGAACCAATTAAAAAAAACAAAGAATCTGTACAGTCATGAGTTACAGTTCACTTCTACTGTAGATGTTACATTCTTCAAGGGTTCTTAGCTTCCTAACAGAGACTTGAACTTGAGGAGAGATGCACAGTTGAGTGTTCATAGCTTTCTAAAGACTTCTGCTTGGAACCCTTTAAAGGTTTCAGAGAAAAACGCGTAAAGAACCCTTACTACTTTCATATGTGTTATGTTGTTCCAAAAAGTATATTTTTTAAATGATTAAGGATTATTAACCACCATAAGCATGTTCGAACAGTTCTAAAACCAAATTGTAACTTCTATAACTTCTATTAAGCGTTCCTGATTTAGTCTGCTTTTCTGAAGGCATAAATTTCACGTTTATAGATAAAATGGTGCATTTAATAGTTAAATATCGCAGCTTAAAATCGCAATCGTAACGTGTGTCAAAATAATCGCAGTGTGACACCCGAGTGGTGGAGCGGTAAATTCCTTGCCCTTTCATCCAGGTTGCAAGTTTAAATCCTGAGTGATGCAGAAGCCTTTCGCACCCGGGGGCTAGAGAGAGAGAGGGCAGGCAATCTCGGGCTCTCACATCATTTGCAGCCTGTAAGCCAATC